>NW_015163130.1:55721-97192 GCF_001447785.1 Gekko japonicus
TCACCCGGGGGAACTACGTTCCCCCGCGTTCCCCCCCGAAATGACCCCTGCCTGTAGCCAAGATTTTTAAAATAAGGGGGCCTTTTACAAAGTTGGGAGGCACAGAAATTTGCGGCCTCCCCTTCTCCCTCAAAGCATTTAAAGGGGAAGAAGTGGGCCATCCACCTTCACTCAAAGTGCACCTGCACTCCAAGCACACACCACCCCCATTTAGTTGCTTTTCTCCTCCTTTGCACCCCATCTGTCTTTCTCCCCCATGGGCACTCGCAGCAGCCCCCATCCTGGTCTTCGCAGCTGTGGATCTCTCCTGCGTCCCACCCCACCCCTGGCTGGCGGCGCAGAGCTGCTTTGTGGCCGATGGGCTTTCCAGTGTAGCCCCAAGTAGTGGGGACTGGCCCGGGCAAAGTCTGCGGACAGGCCTCAGAGCGGTCGGCGTGCAGGGAGTGCGGGGGGCGCTCCTGCTGCTTAGCCTGCGTGGGTGGAAGGGAGGGCCCACAGCCAGCCTGGGCCTGGGGCATCAGAGGGCTTTCTTCTCGGACCGCCTCCTCTCCAGGACCTCTGCTGGTGATTGGGGGGCCCCAGGCAAGCTGCATGCTGGGCTTCCAGGGCTGGGACTCTTTTCTGACCTGGAAGCAGGTGGCTTGCTCTGCCGGAGGGCTCTTTTCCTGGTGGATGGCAGCCCCACCTCGCTGGCCGCGGGCTCCACGGCTTGAGCCCTCCCTTCTCCCCCAAAGCATTTAAAGGGTCCCTTTAAATGCTTTGGGGGAGAAGGGGGGGCAGCGCACCTGCACTCCAAGCCACGAATTCATGGCTTAGAGTGCAGGAGTGCCTCCCCCACTTCTTCCCAAAAATCGTGGGGCCTTGGGAGGAAGTGGGGGGCGGGCCCCGGGAGGCCCCACTGTAGCTACAGGCCTGCTGGGTGGGTGTGTACGAGTAAGAGAAAGAAAGACAAGGGAAAAAAGAGGAACAGTTTGGTGGTTTTACTCCTAGATGGTGAAACAGGCAGGAGCCTGGGTTGGATAGGGATGCCAGCCTCCAGGTGGGATCTGGGAATCCCCTGGAATTACAGCTCACCTCCAGACTACAGAGATCCCCTGTAGAAAATGGATACTTTGGAGGATGGACTCTGCAGCATTGTACCCCACTGTGGTCCCTGGCCTTCCCAGACTCCATCTCCAAATCTCCAGGAGTTTCCTCACCTGGATCTAGCAACACTACCCCCCCCATCCCTCACCAGTGCCTGGGGAGACCTGGCAATCCAAGCTGTGAAGCTGGCTGGCAACTCCTGGGGCATGACATCTGCTGCTGCATGCTGATTACATGTGTGTGTGTGTGGGGGGGTGTTGCTGCTGCTTTGTAGACCAATACCAGCAGCCTGAATGCTTGCCAGCTCCCCCTGAAAGGTATAATATTTGTCATTTCTCAAACCCTGTTAAGTCTTTAGTTCAGTGCTCTTTACTTATGGAGCAACTGAACCTGTAAAACAGAGTCTGCAGCCTTTTACAATTAAAGTGCCAAGGGACATCAAAATTCAGTGCAAGAGAGTCACAGATCCAGTAGTATAAGGAGGCCCATTTCTGTAACTGAATCGATACAGTTTAACATTACTGATAATTAACATGTTGGTTAATAATCCACAAAGATTGTTTAGCCCCAATACTGGTTGCTGTTAGTCCTTTATTAGGAAGTGGTATGCACGAGGTCTCACAGTAGGTAATAAGCATACACAGCAATGCCCTGCAAAAATCTGTCAATGTTTTGCACTTGGACGACAGGCAACTGTTCACCTCTACCATTTCCCTTTCTGTAAAGCAACTCTAAGAAGCCCTTCAGTCCCATAAAAATCTTTCCCTGCCATCCCCTTCACATACCGGTCATTCTAGGCTTCCATCTCCCTCTCCAGTATACCATAACTTTTTAAAAGAGCCATATTTGGTTCTGAATTGAGCCACATTTGCCTCTGGGTTATCTTTAGAACTTACCACTGCTTGGGGAAAGAGGACAGCCATGAAATGTTACTAAGAGGGGCCTTGCAGTCAGGTTTCACCGTCTTAGTAGGGATGGCCTCTAAAATGTAAAGAAACTACTTTCCTAGGGTGGCAAGAGGTTGTTTTGTGGGAGGGAGGGAAGGGATGGTTCTGAAAATGGAAACTGTGTACTCTGGAAACCTCACAAATGTTTCAGGCTGCTTTGGAAGAACAGGAAGGTGAACTGGAGAAGGACAGGCAGTGGCAGATGGAATGAGGAAATGTTGGATAAGGTTCAGCTAATTATCGGAGCTGTACACAGCTCACCCCGTCTCAGCCATCAGAGCTTCTTAATGATGCATTCACCACTGTGTAAATCACTCCTCACCTCTCTCTGCGGTACTTCTTAGAAGGCAATGAAGGGCAGGTGACAACTCAACCAACGGCTTCCGAGTGTTAAAGGGATTGCTCTGAAGCTCTGGAATCTCATAAGGTTACCAATTCTGGGTTTGGAAGTTCCTGCAGATTGGGAGGTGGAGCTTGGGGAGGGACATTAGAGGGATATGCCATGGAGTCTACCCTCCAAAGCAGCTGAACTCTGTAGTCTGGAGGTCAGCTGTAGTTCCAGGAACTCTCCAGGCCCCACCTGGAGGTTGGCATCACTATGCTCTATGTGAAAGGGTTGCCAACTTCCAGATGGTCCGTAAAACAGTAAATCACCGTGTACAAATAAACAAAATAAGTTGATTTTTATCTGCAATGTTTTAGAATTCAATTATAAACAAAATTACAACCATAACACTATAATATGCAATACAAAGCTTAGCAGTACATATAGAATACTACAGTATTAGTTTCAGACAAACGACGGAGTTCTAGTACACTATCCGTTTGTGAGTCCTTCTTCAGGTTTGTCATTCTGTACTTATATCTTCATTAGAATGAAGTGCTGCAAGCCATATTTCAAAATGCTAATTCTTATACAATTTTTTGATGTACGCTACCGCGCTTATTCTGGTGACTGGGGAGCTCCTATAGCAAGCACTAATGTGACAGGGTCTACAGTATATAATAATTGGCTAAGCTTCCCTCAGAAAATGGCTGCTTTCAAGGGTAATCTCTATGGAATTATACCCTGCTGAAGTCCTTCCCCTCCCCAAACCCCACCGTTCCCAGGTTCCACCCCCAAATCTCCAGGTATTTCCCAACCCAGAGCTGGAAATCCTATCTGTGTGGGATTATCAACCAAGCTGCCCTGACCTGGCTAGCCCAATCTCGTCAGATCTCGGAAGCTTGGCAGGGTCAGCTCTGGCTAGTATTTGGAAGAGTGACCTTCAAGGAATTCCAGGGTCGTGACA
This sequence comes from Gekko japonicus, assembly GCF_001447785.1. NCBI lineage: Eukaryota > Metazoa > Chordata > Lepidosauria > Squamata > Gekkonidae > Gekko > Gekko japonicus. The sequence continues at coordinate 59,047 of NW_015163130.1, forward strand.
CAGAGGCAGGCTATGGCAAACCATCTCTGAAATGTCTCTTGCCTTAAAAACAAGTCTCACTCACCACCTAGTGGTGCATAATGCTAAAGAGCTAGAACTTCTGGCTGCTAGACCATCTGAGGATCTCCTGGCTGTTTTGCACACAATGCCAAATTTAACAACAACAACTACAACAGACCAAGCTCCTTGATCCATTGTAAAGGTGTGGGATGCTGGCAGCAGCAGGCTTTCTCCACCCCAAATGGGTTCAAGGAAATAAACTGCAGGGGGAGGGGGTAGAGTTCCAGGGAATGATCTTTCAAGTATAATTAGCAATTCCACCTGGACTGTGGACCCTGTTGTTCCCTTGAGGATCAAATGATTCCCCATACCAACATAAAACAATAAGGGGATATTAAAGTTTCAGCTAAGAGCTGCAAAATACCTTTGGTTGGTCCTGGAAGGGCAAGATCCCCATGAGAGCCAAGACAAGATTCAGTCTTTGGATAGATGGAGAATTGCAGTTCTGAGAAGCTTGGGTTTGAGGCATCGCTTATTCTCAGGTCATTTTTGCTGGGAAAATTTTTAGAAGGTTTAATCTGTTTTGTTTTTCCTCCCCAATTTGGGGGCAACTCTGTGCTTTTGAAAGCTGATAGATCATAGAATCACAGTTGGAGGTGTGCCTGTCACACAATAGCCGAGATCAGAGCGACTGTGAACCCAGAAGACTCTGTCGCTTGCCCTTGCTAGAACACAGCTGTGCAGACGCTGGGAAGCCCCCTTAGCCCCATTCTAGTGTGAGCCCCAAGCTGCAGTCAGCTCAGCTGAATAATGAGCCACGGGCAATCATACATCCCTGAGCTCTACTGAAACAGACACTGCTGTGAAACAATGCAGACATTTATTAAAGAGCACCAGGAGTGGAGTTCTGAATGCAAGTCAGATTAATGGGATCCCAGCACACGTCTGCAGTTTCTGTTTGGTCTGCTCCATGGGGTGCAGATTCTGTGAGGCAAAAGTATTTGGCCAGCAGTAGCAATGGTTGGAGTGGCTGGGGCAGTTGCCCAGAAATGTGTGTTTACTGTTTTCCCCACTTGCACGTGGGTATAGGTCTTTACTTTTTCACCTTGTGTAGGCAACACTGCTTTGCTCAGTTATTACCATCCTTACTTCTATGCTGGATTGTGTTTCTTGTTTTCAGGGCAATGATCTTGCTTAGTGTCCTTGCATGTAAACACAGCCAAAGAGAAACCCATTCATTTCACATCCCCACCCTGTGTCGATAAATAAAAGGACTGCAAAAAGGCCAGAGGTTTCAGGTAGGGATGCCAGCCTCCAGTTGGGACCCGGAGAACCCCCAGAATTACAGTTTATCTCCAGACTATAAGAGATCAATTCCCCTGGGGGAAATGGATGCTTTGGAAGGTGGGCTCTGTGGTATTGTACCCCACTGTGGTCCCTGTCCTCCCCAGGCTCCATCCCCAAATCACTAGGAGCATCCCAACCTGGTTCTGGCAACCCTGCGCTCCGTTCGCGGGGGGGGGGGGGGGGCTGGCAAGTGGCAACCCTAGTTTCAGGTTATACTCCTAGACAGCACAAAGGCTCTTTTAAAAAACTGTTGTAGACTTTATGGCTGTTTGGCATATTGTGGAGGCAGTCTGCTTTCCGTTTTTCCTCCAGTTTGCTAGTATTCTATGCCATATTGGGTGGGAGTACTAAGGTTGGATATAGTAGATACGTATTTGTTTTAATTTACTCATATAAACTTTTGTCTGCATTTTATAAATAGATTTTTTCTGGTAAATGAATATTTATAGAAATGCTATAATGGAATTTAGGTACTATGTACTTTTGTTCAGGAAATACGTGGATTGCAAAACAGGAAGGCTGATCCATTATTTTTAAAGATAGCCCCAGTTGTGTTCAGCGTCCCCTACGTTCCACAGTGTTGTTCAGCAGAATCCTGTTTCTGCAAGATCTCCTTTCTAGTCTGCCGAAATTTCCCCCAATCATCTTAATCAGGAAGACTGTTGTTGGGGGAGGTTATTAGGACACTGGAAACGTTTGCATCTGGATGCTAGGGCTTTGTTGTCTTGATTGATGGTGCTTAATTTTTTTTAACTGCAGTTTGAAGGTTGTCTTTATGTTTTGGAAGTCCAGCTGGGTTACTAAAGCAGGGTAGGCATGGATGACTAATAAATAAACAGCCTGTGTCCTCTCCAGGTCCTTAATGCAATAGGTTGCCAGGATCATTGTTTGTAAACAAATAATACCGATTCATTATTGAAAAATAAGATCAATTAATTAGTCAGATAATGAAGTCAATTAGGCAACATTCACTTGCTAGAACAACCCAGTGTCATCTTAACCCAAGTTAAGCCCACTGAAACCAGTGGCCTTCCATATGCTTAATTTTGTATTGTTTCAAAGCCGATGTCCACTAATATCTCTTTTGGGTAAAACAAAGACCTGCTGGTAGTATTTCTTGCCTTCTCTTTTCATGTGACAAGTCTGCATCACCCAAGCTGCAAGGTACTCCCATCCTACATCTTATCAGTTCACCTGAGCCAAGTAGACCTTCCCCAGACAGACATGACAAAGATTACACATCTCTATCCCTGTCAAATGGAGCTGCGGTGGCTCAAGTGGTTAAGACACTGAACTGCAGGCTGTGGAAGGTCAGTAGTTCAGCAGTTCGAGACCCGGGTCCCGCATGATGGAGTGAGCTCCCATTTCTAGTTCCAGCTCCTGCCAACCTAGCAGTTCGAAAGCAAGAAATTGCAAGTAGATAACTAGGTACCACTTCGGTGGGAAGGTAACAGTGTTCCGTGCACCTTGGTGTTTAGTCATGCTGGCCACATGACCATGGAAATGTCTTCGGACAGCGCTGACTCTTCGGCTTTGAAACGGAGATGAGCACCGCAACCCTAAAGTCGGATTCGACTGGCTTTCGAGCAAGGGAACCTTTACCTTTACCTTTATCCCTGTCAAATGCATATTTGCCTCAGTTTGCCTCCTGATCATGCATTCAGTTTTGCTGGTGACACCTCTCCTTCACTAGTTTTACCCTCAGAGCAAAGTAGGTTAGACTGAAAGAGAGTGACGGACTCAGGGTCACCTGGTGACCTTAGCAGCTGGGTTGAGCGGGGATTTGACCTCAAGCTTCTCCTGGATTTGACCTCAAGCGCACAAAGGGAACAGCCACTACACCCCATTAATTTGGTATGCATCCTTGAGGTGGAGTGGTAATGTGAAATTATAGTTCTGCAATTTGAATGTTGTTGTAGTCATTTAGCTTCAAGCTTTAGTGTTCAGATCTCAAAATTAAACTTTGACATCAACATTTCACCTGTGGGTGTTCTGGTTTTTCCTGCCCAATGGCAGATGCTTCCTGTTGGATGCTGCCAACTACGGAATCTGCTATGAAATTGTCAGACATCAATCACAGGTATGCAGAACAGCAAAATATTTGCATGCTGAGTGACCTGGAGATTTGTTTCAGAGGCAGTCTGTGCTTTCCTGTGCCCGTCCTTCTGGCTGAGAAGCCTCTGGGAGCACAGCATTGCTGAATGAACAGTGAGCTGAAGGAAACTCCAGGTGGGATGTTGGCTGCCCGCTTACCCTGCGGGCTGCTGGTGCCGCTTGTCAGTCTGACCTGTGGTCACAACCTCACGTTTTTGCCAGCAGATTGTGGTGAGGAAGAGGCATAAGTGTGGGGTGGAGAGGGCTGATTGAGGAAAGAGGAATGATTGCAAGAGAGTCCATTTCTCCTCAGTGGCTCTCTCTGCTTGCTTCTAAAAGTAACGGTGGCCATAGCCAGGGCTATTTCTGGGCAGGAACGCACAGGAACAGAGTTCTGGCTGACTTCAGAGTTGGCCACGCCCAATACAGCCAAAACCTTCTGCATGCGTGGCTACATAGGAAAGGCCTGGAGAGCGACACACACACCCCGGCGACTCCGTGGTGGGCGGGCCAGGGGGGCCCCTGGAAGGATCAGGGAGGCATTTAAATGCCTGTTACAAAATCCAGAATCCCCGTGGGCAGGCCTGCAAAACAGAGAATCCAAACTCTCTGGATTGGGGCATTCAAGTCTGAGTCTGCGTTGAGGATGTGATACCAGTGCTCTCTAAAATGGTGACAAAGCTCCACCCTTCCCCCAAAATGGCCGCAAAGGGACTTTAATCTCTCCCTCCCTCCCTCCCTCCCTCTCTGTTTGCGTAATGAGGACCCTTGTTTTTGTATAAAGAGCTAATTTGGGGGATACCTTCCCAAGACTGGGACCTGGAGAAAAGCAGCCTTTGTGTACAGAGCACTGAGAGAGGTATATAAAGACACCCTTGTTGCATCCTGCTATTACCTCTGATTGTCAGTTTTGTTCTGCTTCGAAAAAGTTGTTTGACCAAAGATGATAACTGAGAGGGAGAGTGGAGAAATGAGTGTGTACACCATGGGCAACAGTGGTTTTGTTATATCACCTTCAACTCCCTTATCGACATTTTTTTGTCTTCAAAACCTGTCAGCTGCAGCAGTTGTATCTCACACTGCTCAAGTTTCATGATGTATAATATGTTGTCAAAGGCTTTCACAGCCGGAGTTCATTAGTTGCTGTAGATTTTCTGGGTTGTGTGCCCGTGGTCTTGGCATTGTAGAACCTGACGTTTCGCCAGTTCTTTTTTTCTTCTCAGCTTGACACAGAGAGTACTCCATCTTTCCGTGTTATACCTCTGAGGATGCCAGTCACAATTACTGGTGAAACGTTAGGTTCTACAATGCCAAGACCACAGCCACACAACCCGGAAAATCTACAGCAACTAATTTCATGATGTATATTGATTTATAACTTGGATGTGAACATGTCTTTGTGACGGGCAGTCGTGATCACTTGTGAGATCCAGTGCTCCCTCTAAGCTGTGGAGTCTTGTGAGCAAAAATTCTACTTTGTGAGCTACTGGCATTAAAGTTTTGAGTGAGCAGTTTTGCTATTGCATAAATTAGTTTGCTCTGGAGCCGTCCTTCCTGAGCTAAGACAAAAATGTGTGAGCCAGAGACTAAAAAACTGTGAGCTAGCTCACACTAACTCAGCTTAGAGGGAACACTGGTGAGAGCTCCTTGCATTGCCAACATCTGACTTGAACAGCTGTCGATCAACTTTGTGGCTGCACAGAAGCAGTAGTGGTTAACTATAATTTCCTTCTGCCCTGCAAGCCTCCTTTGCATCTACACAGTAGGTAAAAAGGGGGAGTACTGCATGATTCATAGGCTATTCAGTAATACACATGCGTGAAATAATCTCAGTGAACAAATGGACTAAACACCACATGGTAAGTCTTCTAAAAATATATAGTAGTTATAATCACAAGTTGGCTGGCCAGTTCACTCACTGGTTATTCATACAAGTGGCTGGTGAGCAGTGAGTGGTTATGACAGGTCTTGGGGGGGGGGCACAAAGGGAACAAGTATTCCCATCATGTGTAAGAAAGCATGTTTGAAATACTGCTAACTGTGCTATACTGCTGGAACAGACAAAGTGTGACCTGATGAACAAGACAGAGTTGCTTTTGAATAGCCAAACTAGTCAGCAAAAAAATAGCTCCCTGCTAATGACTGGTGAGCAGAATGTGAGCTGAACTGGTGGTCGCTTGAGCATCCCTAGTGCCAAGAAGCCCTGTGATGGCAGCTCGTGGCAAGATTGCCAGTTTTTCATTTTAAAAAATCTGGGTCCTTGATTGAGCTTAGAACAGGCAGAGCCAGGAAAAAGTGGGGTGTTCTGAAGGAATCTGGGGGAAATTGGTGGGTCTGAGCTAGAAGGGTAGATAGGAGCAGTGCAGGATGGATTGCAGTGGAGCCTGCCAGCACTGGCAATTCATGAGCAGTGTATCTTGGATTCCAAATTCTACAAGATTTTTAAATTCCGTATTGGTTACATGGCAGAACACAGTTGTACCACTTAGAACAGTAAAATACTAACTTCTCGGCAAACCAAAGCCTGGAATGGCATTCATCACTGCAGTTAGTATAGAATGTGGCGGCGCGCTTGCTGACAGCAATGTCTGTGCGGGTGCGCATCATTCAGCTGGTGCTCCTCCAACTGCACTGTCTGCCAATTGAGTACTGGATCCAGTTCAAGGTCATGGTATTGACCTTTAAAGCCTTATGTGGCCTGGGACCAGCATACATGCGGGACCGTCTCTCCCGTATGTGCCCTGGAGAACCTTGCACTCTGCTGACCAACACCTACTGGTGGTCCCTGGCCCGAAAGACATCTGATTAGTCTCAACCAGGGCCAGGGCTTCTTCTGCCCTGGCCCCAGCCTGGTGGAACACGCTCCCATGTGAGATCAGAGCCCTGAGGGACTTGTTACAGTTTCGCAGGGCCAGCAAAACAGAGCTGTTCTGCCAGGCCTTTGGCTGAGGTGGCAGACATCCAATCCATCTCAGCCTCCCCTGCCCACAGAAATACATAATCAGACTATAATAATCCTACAGGACTGCCCTGGAGTTTTTTTGTTTGTTTTTGCTGCCATCTTGTTTTATTGTCTTATTGTTTGTACTTGGTTTTTATCATATGGTACTATTATTTAATTTAGAGCCTAATTGCTGTGAGCTACCCTAAGCCCATTTTTGGGATAGGGTGGGATATAAGAGAAAGAAAGAAAGAAAGAAAGAAAGAAAGAAAGAAAGAAAGAAAGAAAGAAAGAAAGAAAGAAAGAAAGAAAGAAAGAGGGTGACAATGATTAAAACAAACTTACCTGGACCTGCAAAGCTAGTGGTAGACCAAATCCTACCTGGTTTCAAATCTATGGTGAAAGAAAAAAAAATCTCACCAAATTCTGGCATCTGGCAAGATGACTCATAAGCTGGTCCAAGAGTGTAGCATTCTCCAGAGACAGCCTAATGAAAAGCCTTTTGGCCTGATATATTCAGAAGCAAGTACAAGATCTCAGATTCCACAAGAATTGCATTCAAAATCTAAAGGACAACATTAGTGTATCTTTTTACAGGTGGCTGATATTGAAAGCAAAATACAGTATTATACTTCGGTTTTAATAATGTAAACCAGATCAAAATAATTTTAACAGGGAAGCCATGAAGAGGTATGGAGTAATATAATCTCTATATGGCTGTTTTACATTTTCTTTTATTCTTCCAGCACACATTCTAACCTCCCAACACCTTTAAAACAAGACATGGACAATTTATTTTTTTTCCTTTAAAAATGCTTCAGTTTAGGAGAGTATGCCAAGTTTTATAGAAGGTAGACTAATACAGCTTTTCTTTTTTAAAAAAAATTGATAGCTTTATAATGATCTGGGGAGGGGGGATCTATGTTCCCAGCACTGCAAAGGTTAATGCAAAGTCTGCAATATGGGCTGACAGCTGACAATTCAATGACATGTACAGATTCATTTCTGACCCAGTTCATCACCCCGATTGCATTTTCTGGCTGGAGAACCATGGCAGGAAGGGAGCCTCACCTAGCTGAATCCACTGTCAGTTCCAAACAATCATAATCTTCCACAGTGAAAAAACCTCTGTTAAGTGCTAAGAGTAAAGGCAATTTAAATACCAAAAAGGAAGGAAAGCACATTTTCTCGACACTGAGGAAAAGGTGCAGCTCAAAACCACATTCAAATGCCCTGGGCCAATGCCATACTGACTGCAAAGTCACCCCTGAATGGCCATAAATCTATGCAGAAGGTACCATAAAAACCCAATGATCAAAGGAATTGAAAGCAACATGCAATGCAGAGGGTACGTTGGGATGGTTCTGTCTGTATTATTTTCACAGTGCCACCTTTTTCAGTGTGAAACTGAAGACGTCCTGGTGGGGACAGTTCCCTAGTTCTGACTGGAGCAAGCCCATCCTCCTGGGATCTGCACTGAGTTGGCCTAACTGGACAAGCAGCCCTAAGTGATCCCTGGGGGGGTGGGGTTGCCAGCTCTGGCTTAAGAAATTCCTGGATATTTGAGGGTGGTGTTTGGGGAGGGCAAAGTTTAGAGACAGGAGAACTCTAGGCCCTACCTGGAAGTTGGCAACCTGGGGAGACAGGATCACTTTCCCTTCTTGCAAGTAGGACTCAAGTCCCAACTTTTTCAGACTAATTCTCAGACTAACTTCAGCGTAAGTTTTCATCAGTATCAGCTGCTTGTCTGGATTAGTAAAGATAAAAGTTCCCTTGCTCAAAAGCCAGTCGAGTCCGACTCTAGGGTTGCGGTGCTCATCTCGATTTCAAAGCCGAAGAGCCAGCGCTGTCCGAAGACATTTCCGTGGTCATGTGGCCGGCATGACTAAACACCAAGGCGCACGGAACGCTGTTACCTTCCCACCAAAGTGGTACCTATTTATCTACTTGCAATTTCTTGCTTTTGAACTGCTAGGTTGGCAGGAGCTGGAACTAGAGACGGGAGCTCACTCCATCATGCGGCACACTCGGGTCTCGAACTGCTGAACTACTGACCTTCCACAGCCTGCAGTTCAGCGCCTTAACCACTTGAGCCACCGCAGCTCTGCATTAATAGCATCCCCTATAATGTTGTGTGGAATCCTGAGTGTGCCTCTTTGACTGCAAAATGCTTGTGCGGGCTCTATGTAGCATAGATTATTGGGAGACAAAACAACAGATAATATTGTGACTGATATGCATTGTACAGGTTATTTGCAAAATGTGACGGTTTTTTTTTTTTTTAAATCTCTTATCTCCTGTTACAAAGTAGAAGACAGGTGCATTTCAGGGTTCATCAAAACGCAGTTTATCTCCCCCACACACACTCCTTTCCCGCATGGGAGGTAAATAATTGGTATACTTCATTTTGTACTTGTGTTAAGTATCCTGCGGAACTACGTGTCACATGATTTTGCATTGAGACAGGGATCCTTCCATCTATCACAGAAGGAAAGGATGTTTTTAAAAAAGAATGAATTGGATTTATGATGCCTGTTCAGCAAATTGCTTTTTTAAAAAATGTGTGACTTTTTCCATCATTGCTGAGGTTAAGAATGGTCTTGAGTCTACCACTCAGTCAGCACTTAAAATGAATAATTAAAATACCACTGCATAATTGAAATAGATAAGGGACATAAACCTTCTGAGCCACAGGACATAAACCAGGTTCCCTTCTCTCCCCTGGATGAATTATTGAGGTTTTTCACACCTTCCCCATGAGCACCAAAGGCAAAGATGCTTACATTTCCAAAGGTCCATCAAACTGATGCTCAAGGGCAGTTGAGCTTCCCCTCCCCCCTTTCATGCACAAGTGGTAAGAGTTGTAGTATTATATGCACATGAAACTGCCTTATACTGAATCGGAATCCATGGTCCATCAAAGTGAGTATTGTCTACTCAGTATTGTCTACTCAGACTGGCTCTGGCTCTCCAAGGTCTCAAGCAGAGGTCTTTCACATCACCTACTGCCAGGTCCTTTAAACTGGAGATACTGGGGATTGAACCCGGGACCTTCTGCACACCAAGCAGATGCTCTACCACTGAGCCACAGTCCCTCCACCACTGAGCCACAGCCCCTACCCCTTGTGAGGTGTTGAGTGATATGTTTAAAGAAAATTCCATTAAGTCCACATTCTAAAAGTTTAAAAGTTGGAAGGGAGGTGGGCAGGGCAGACTGGAACAGTAAGATGGACCAGGAGAGATCTGAGCTAGGGGGACCACAGCGAGCGCCAGTGACAGCCGTGGGTGAAGGCTTGCCCATCACCTCTTTCTACACTGCTCTCAGCCAGGCCCAGCCTTAGCACAATTGCCATTCAGGCACTGAAGCAGTGAACTAGACTTCACTCATCAAGGCTTGCCAGGCTCAGGCTCAGGCCCTAGAACCATAGAATCAGAGAGTTGGAAGGGACCTCTAGGGTCATCTAGTCCAACCCCCTGCACAACGCAGGAAATTCACAACTACCTCCCCCCCACCCCGTGACCCCTGCTCCATGCCCATGGCATGGTACAAAACCCTCCAGGATCCCCGGGCAAACTGGCCTGGAAAAAATTGCTTCCTGACCCCAGAGTGGCAATCCACATTTCCCTGTTATGCTGCCACTGGTGGTAGGGTTGCCAACCTCCAGGTGGGGCCTTCAAGATCTCCTGGAATGACAACTGATCTAGAGAGGTCAGTTCCTGTGGACAAAGTGGCTGCTTTGGAGGTTGGATTCTATGGCATTATACCACACAGAGGTCCCTCCCTCTCCAAACTCCGCCCTCCCCAGGCCCCTCCTGCAAATCCTCAGGAATTTCCCAACCTGCAGTTGGCAAACCTTACTGGTGCTCAGCTTCCTCCTGGCTGCCAGTGGGCTGCCCAGGAAGCAGCCTGACAGCCTCTTTCCTGGTATGTGAAAAGACCGATCTGTCTTTGAAGGAGAGCAAAGTTCAAGAATCAGCACTGGCGTGTTAGTGAAAGTCAAAGCTCACGAGTAGGCAAGAGCCGCTCCAGGAGTCCAGTCAGACCTTTGGCTAAGCTCACGAAGTTGCTGAGCCAGCAGCCACTGAATGCAGATGTGCTGTCCAAGAGCCCTTCTGACGTTTCCACAACCACAAGTTCCCATGGTGGTTTACAATAGCTAGGAATGCATCCCTGGAGTGGGCATGGAGGCGGCACTGGTGGCACTACACTTTCTAAGTCATTCAGTATAGCACATGGAGTGTTTGCAGGATGCAATGCCCTCCTGAAAGAAAGGACCTGTGTGCACTGTGTGCAGAAAACGGCAAACAAATGTGTTTTTAATATCAGGCGTACTTAGTTAGAAATATTTATATTCTGCCTTTTTGTATGATAACCGCCTCCAAGGTTGCTAAGCCTGAGGTTGCCCACTTGATTCCAAAGATATTACTCCCTTGGTATGAGGGCCTGGGCAGAATCAGGCTTGGTGGGGCCAAGGGGCATCAGTGTGGGGAGTAGAGCACGGGGGGGGGGGATGTCTGTAGGGTAAATGGAAGATCTGGGTCAGTAATTTGTATAGGATTGTCAGCTCTGGGTTGGGAAAATACCTGGAGATTTTGGAGGTGGAGCCTTGAGGAGAGGGTGGGGTTTGGGAAGAAGAGCGGCTTCGATGGGGTTTAATGCCACAGAGCATTCCTTCCAAAGCAGCCATTTTCTTCAGATGAATTGACCTCTGTCACCTGGAGATCAGTTGTAATCCCAGGAAACCTCCAGCCACCACCTGGAAGTTGTATCAATATAAAGAATCTCCATGAATGACTTTACCTGAGTTCTCCCTTTCCATCAAGTACTTTTTGATCCTAGCTCTTTAATAAGACTATATAAGGGTCTGTGGAACTTTAACAAAGATTTAAGAACTGTTTGAATTGTTTTGCACAATATAATCTTTCTGCTTTTGTTCGTATTTCATTCACGGAGTGTCTTTATATTGATACAGTCTCCTCCCGTGAGCTCTCATTTTGATATACTACCTGGAAGTTGGCAACTCTAAATTTGTGCACCCTGGGAACAGCCAGGCAGAGTGTGGGAATTGACTAGGTTTTCAGACCTCCAACACTGGTTGCCTGACTGAACATAGTTTCATGAGTTTGCAGATTCCAAAAATAAAAGTCGTGTAATGCCTTTGTATTATGTTGTGCAGGCTTTGGAGTTTCTCAGAGCCCTTCATCAGGCTGGGAAGAGGGAGGGTATAAAAATGTAGGACAGAGAAAAAGATGGGCAGGTTGAAAAAGCCCTCAGTCTGCAGCTTCTAGGAATCCAGAATGCATTAGCCTTAGGGCGCTTTCATGCGGGCAAACAATGCACTTTCAGTCCACTTTCAATGCACTTTAGCAATCATTTGCAAGTGGATTTTGCCCTTTCAGACAGTAAAATCCAGTGTGAATTAAAAGTGTGTGATGTTGAGTGCAACCAGGTATTAGGATTTCTGTTATTAAAACCTGAGTAGCTCGCGTCCCCCAACCCCCTCCTCTATGAACTGGGAACACTAATGAGAACCAATGAACGAATGCCATAAAAGTAGCAGCAACCCAAGACCACAACACCACCCTGGCTGCCGTTGACAGGAATTATATATATTATTCTCTTCAAAAGCAACCAGAGCAGAAATGCTCCAGAATTCATTATGTGGGAAGAGGAAATCTGGAATGTATAGTTTGTGGTGGGGAAAGGAATAGTTTTCCCATCTCATTTTCTTTAACTACTAGCTACTAGTAGAGTTTAGCATCTGAAGAGAATCTTACCAAACCACGAGAATCATGCTGCCAGTTTTAAACTACCAAAAATTTGTGTTTTTATTCCCCTACTTTAGACAGTTTCAAAGAGATGCCCCCCCCCGCGCCTGGAACAGAAAGATGTCTGCACATGCTCAAAAGCATTGTCCTTTACGCTGTTTTTTTTTAAAGAAAGGAAAGGCACTTTGCCCATGCTTGAAAGGCATGTTGTCTGTAAGCCTTTTTTAAAAGTTACTGTTTCTCTCAGGGAAAGGCACTGTGCGTATGTTCCAAAGCACTCTGTTGGAAGTTACAGAAATTTGTAAAACAATAGCACATCCAGCTATCAGTTCTATGACGAATTCACAAACTAAGAGCCTGGAAAAAGAGGCAAGCTGGCAGAAATAGACCATTCGTTCGTGTAGGAAAGCACCAACGCTGTTTTTCGGAAGGGCACTTGTGGCTGGCTTCTCTGAAGTGAGGCTGGACCACAGCGTTGTTGTCATGGTGATCCTCCTCTCCCTCCGGCATCCTGGACTGCCCTGCCAGTGGAGTGAAGGAGACACTCCCAGCACTCCTGCTTCCTCCTCCCTCCTCCTCCCCTCCTTCTGTGGCTTTCTCAGGGTGGGAGCCGGATGATATTTTATAGCTGCCCTTGTAGCCAATGGCATTGCAGACGGCCGAGATGCCAGCACCCTGGGAAAGCTCTCTGCTCCGTCATCGGTGCACTGCAGGGCGCGGGGGATGCCCCTTAGGAACTGGGGCTGACCCTGCTGTGTCTACCTGCCTCCTGCACGGGTCCAGGGCACCGACTTCCTTGACTCAGCTGGATCCAGAAAGGCTTTTAGCGATGACATGATCTGCCTCTGGGAAGGAGCTCGAGCTGTGCCGGGAACTTGCTACAGCAGCTGCTGGGGAAGTTTTGCCTTCCAAGTTGTGAAAGTTTTGGCGTTGTTTTTTCCTTCATGATCCAAAGCAGCAACAAGCCCCTCTTGGGTGCAGCCACCTTTCCTCTCCCTCTCCCTGCCTCTTTCCCACCCCCTCTGCCCTGCAAGGGGCAAACCTGAAGGGAGGCAGTGGCTCGTCAGTCTTCCCAAGGTGAGGACTCCAAGATGTGAGGCTGCAGGGGGAAGGAGGTGAGGCTGCTGTTTTCTGCTGCAGACGGATTGCTCCCTGGCAGGCACCTTATCACTCTGGTTCCCAGGGGAGCTGAGCTGGCCCCGGGGGGTACAAGTCGCATGCCCCCAGAGTTGCACTGCCCGTCGCAGGACACTGGCCAGCAATGGCAATCCAGGGGATGGAACTTTGCGCCATGGCAGTGGTCATTATCCTTTTCATCGCAGTCCTCAAACAGTTCGGGATCCTGGAGCCCATGTCCATGGAAGGTAACTAGTCCCTGTACCTTTGCCTGGCTCTCCAAACCACCCGAGCCCCCCTCCGTTGCACCCATTTGCCTTCCCCCGCCGCAACCCTCCTTTCTTGACAAAGCTCTCCCCGGTGAATATATATGCTGGTTCTTGAAAGTAAGGCTTTCCGGAACACTTAGCTCTGCATTATCCAATTCTTCTGTTTCTGGCAAAAAACCATTTCTGGGCATTCTCATAACTTCTCTCTGGTTTCTTGGTGACATTTTCTGGTAGAAGCCCCCCTTCCCTTGTCCCTACTAACTGCTCTTCCTCTTGTGGTTTCTAAAGAATGTTGTGAGGGAAGGGATTGTCCCTTTGGAAGTCTGTTGTTTGCAGTGGGACTTTTAGGCGGGGAACGTAGGAGGAGAAAGTGATAAACTGCCCGAAATATTCCTTCTTGGTGGTTGAAAATTGACTTGGATCTCAGGATAACATCCCTTTCCCCTCCAAATCCAAACCTACTAGCTTTATTACTATAAACCGTGATCACAATGCATTTGTCAAAGCATTGGAGATTAACGGAACTCGGGATTTTAAAAATAGCCCCAAAAAGTAAGAGAGAAAAGATGCTTAAAGGTTAATGGCGCTGAGCTGTGCAGTTTGAGCCTGCGAATAAAGCTGGTGTTGGAGGAAACCCCTGTAGACTAATTAGATGCATAAGGATCTGAGCCTTATGCAGAAAGATTTCAAGTGACCCATAGGCATGCTGGGTTGGAAAAGTCATGTTATCTTCAGGATGTTTCAATAAAGAAGGTCTGGCTCTGGGCAGGGCTTGGATGGGTGATTACCAGGGAATACTGCATATGCTGCTCAATGGAGGCAAGGTGGGATATTCGTATAATTAGTAATCACAGTAATACAATGGGGGGGCCTCCTTCTTTGGAAATCCCCCACTGAATCCTTTGACACTGTAGGGTGCTTCACTGATCTCACATCTCCTGTGCTTAATTTTTTTTACTAAGTGCCAAGCACTCCCAAAGCACCCCTCAATCCAACCTTTGGATGGCACAGAACATGATCAGGAGCCATGCCTTGCATGGCATCTCTCAACCCAGATAAGGATGACCATTTCTAAATGATGAGGCAAGACTTGGGTGGATATAGCATAGTATTTCCCCCCAACCCCAGGCCGCATGGTGAAGTGGTGACGAGATTGATTTACCAGATTCAGATTTGCTACTACATGGCCGCATAGGTCATGTGGTTTCAGCATGACAGTGAGGTTGAAACATGGTGTGCAAAAGCAGTCACATGACTTTTACTTGTTTCCAAGAGAGCTGAAAGTGCTTCCCACGGGATACGAGAGCATGTCTCGTATCACATCTGATCCATCAGGTTTTGCAGGTTTTTTTAAACTACAGAAAACCCTGCTGAAACTGTTTAGAGGAGGCTAAAGTGGGATGAGTGCACACATTACTAGCAGTGATCCCTTTTCGAACATGGTTACCTGACAGTCCCTTCTGACCCCTGGAAAGTTGATTTCCAGAGTGGCAGGATTTACATGAACTAATAGCCATGTGGGTCAGGGAGCTGCAATGAGAAGGAGGAGGAGCAAAGTAGCCCTCTCCTCCCTCTTCTGCAAGCATAGCTCAACTGATGGAAGAGGAGGAAAGAACATTTTTGCCCTCTGACTTGCAAGGGCCATATAGGTCCTGTAACTCCGGACGTCAATATTTCAGGTATCGGGACTGCTTGGAGAAAGGGAACAACGCAAAAATCCAAACCCACCAGAGCCCATTTGGTATAGTGGTTAAGAGCAGCGGACTCTAATCTGGAGAACCGGGTTTGATTCCCCACTTCTCCACATACAGCTGCTGGTGTGACCTTGGGTCAGTCAAAGTTCTCTGAGAGCTGTTCTCTCATGAGCAGTTCTTTCTCAGCCCCACCTACCTCACAGGGTGTCTGTTATGGGGAGAGAAAGGGAAGGAGATTGTAAGCCACTCTGAGACTCCAAGTGGAGGATGGGGTATAAATCCAATCTCTTCTTTTTTCTTCTTCTCTTATTACTATCAGAATGCTGGATCCAATATATTGTCTGTTTTCAGCTCCTGGGTTAGATCTCCCCATCTTTTCTGCTGGACTCTATTCAAGGTGCTGACTTTGGCCTTTAAAACTTTTAAATGGGCTGGAACCAGGTTACTAGAAGCAGGACCTTTTGAGTTGTGGCACCCCAACATTAGCATATATCTCCTAGCTATTTGCCTCCAGTAGCAGGCAAAGATGTTTCTGGTTACCCATGCTTCTTGCCACTTGGGTTATCTGGTTTGCTTGGACTTCGGGTTTTGCAGACTGTTGCTTTGTTTTCTGCTGGTGTTTAAAATCCCAAGTGTTGCTATATTATTTTATAGTTAAAAATTCATTTTATTGATGTTAATTTAATAAAGATGTTTTGAGTTAATCCTGGGGGGGGGCAAATGGGGTTATAGCTTTAATATTTGGCTTCCCCTCCTCCTTCTGTCCTCACAACTGTTTGGCTCTGATTGCAAAGGCTTGAAGCAGGTGAAAGATTCCTCAGAAACAAGGAGTTTGCCCAGTAGCTGGAGAGCAGGTCCAGTCTTCTCAGGAGCACTGAGGTGCTACGTCCAGGCTCACAGAAGCAAGCTGGCTGTACAAATGGCCAAACTAGCAGTGCTTGGTGCTTAGCCTAGGGTTTAAATATCCTGGAGAGCAAGAAGCCACTCCTGATCTTGGGCTTTATCTGGCCAGGGCTTGGTCACATCACTACATGCACTTAGGCAGTGATCTGGCCAGCCTAGTGCTTCTATGTTGATGAGTTAGTTGCCTTTTTGTGGGCCCGCCATCTCTATTGCTCCCAATGGGTGGAAGAAGAACTTGGGGGACTGGGAGTCCAGGCTCTGGCCCTACAAGGCAGGGAGGTGGCTGCCCTGGAGTCTGCCATGTTGGCAGCATCACCTGGAGCTAAGCCTTCAAGGGCAGGCCCTTCAACTGAGGCTTTGGGGTCCAGGGGCTCTGGGTCTGGAAGGAGTTCTAGCTCTGGTCTAGTGGTGCCGGGTGTCCCCTGAGCCTCCTGGTCTTCCCCCAGGGTGCTCTCCGGCTCATCCTGGTCATCCTCTGAGGAATCTGCTCCTGAGTCTGAGTCCAGCTCAGGAGGGCTCACAACAACAGCACCCCTGTGATATGTCAGGTGAGGACAAACTGAAGCACAACCATGCAGTCCACTTCATGCCTAAACAGGAATTCGAACTTGGATCTCCCCAGCATTGAACAGCTCTGACCACTTTTCCACACAGCTTTTGATTCCCCTACAGATCTGGTAATAGAACGTAGGACCTCTAAGCAAAAGAGTTTTGTTCCATGTGGGCGTCAGCTCTCACGCTTCTCATTTGAGGGATTAAATCCCCAGGCCAATAGATGTGCTGCGAGCAAGAGGAATACAGCTCACATAGAAAATGGGACATTTCTCTCTCACCTGTCTGAAAGATCGAGTGAGCTTTCTTGCCACAAGTGCTACATGCAAACTTCGTTATAGACTAGGGTTGCCAACAACCTGGAGGAAAAAGTATTGTGCCCCTTTAACAGAGGGCTTAATGAGATGTTATTTACTACATGGTATTATTTACCTCTGTACCAGGAAAAGCTCCATGTTAATGGTCCATTTCCACATATTAAGTCTCCATTAAAGGGGCAAGACTTTTTTCCCTCCAGGTTGTTGGCTATTGTAGACAGCACTGGAAAAGCAGTGAATTCAGAACTACCTGCCACTTCAGCTGTGATTTGCCCTGTTTGTAAGATTTTCTGGGATTACAGTTGATTTACAGGCAACAGAAATCAGTTCAACTGGAGGAAATGGCTGCTTTGGAAGGTGGACTGTATTGCATTATACCCCATCAAAGCCTCTCCCCAAACCCCGCCCTCTTCAAGCCTCGCCCCCAAAATCTCCCAGTATTTCCCAACCTGGAGCTGGCAACCCTACCTGTTTGTATGAAACAATGTGAGCCTCTCTCAATAGAAATGTTGGTTCCTTAGTGGTAGATGATCTGCCTGTCTCCCACAAAGGTAAGTATGCATGTGCTTTAGTAACTCAACTGTAAAAATAAAAATGGTGATCTGTTAGAAAAATCCCATGCTTGAAAAGTAGAGAAATACTTTGAAGAGGAACAAACAAAATCAGAAAGTAGTTATGCAGTGTATGGGGTCCACCAGAACTCTTTTTCAGGCTACTAAGCAAAAAAGGGAGGGAAGGGAAGGGTAGATGCAGATGATGTTTCTAAGGTAGATGCAGATGACGACTTCCATTTATGTCCAAAAACGACCTTTTCTCTCTGCCACTTTTGTATTTTGTTCTGGTAGACTTGGAAGCTTGTACACTGTGCTTTGATTTTTGGCTGTTCCTGATTAAAAATATTGCTTTACTATAAGAGCATTCAAAGAAGTGAGGTTTCCCATCACCAGTTAGTGGACTGCTATCTCCCAGCAAGAACAGTACAGCAAAGGGTAGAACAGCTTAAAAATGCAAGCTAAAAACACATCCCCTTCCTTATTCTCAAAGAGTTTTCCTTCCACATCCTTTCCTTTGTGGGAATAGCCTCTTAGACTGTAAACCTGAGAGCAGGGCTTGTGTCTTTCATGTCACTCATGAGCAGTGCCTGAATTCTATAGGCACTCCAGAAATTATAATTGACATTGTGCTTCATATTCATGAGTTCAGGAATCTTTACAGCAACCCTGTAAGGTAGGGCAGTTCAATCATCCTGTTCAAACCAGGGATTAAACCTGCAGAGAGGAGAGTGTTTTCCCTAAGGCCACCTAGTGAGTTTGCAGCCCACCAAGATTTGAACTGAGGAGGGCCCGGCACACCCCATACCAGGAGCAAGCCAAGAGGGCCTTTTTGGTAGAGTCCCCATATTTCCCTGGAGATCTCTGTAGGTATATCCATCCATCCTTTCCTCATCTCGGTACAATGTGGAGGCAGAGGTATCAGTAACCACAAAGTCATTTTAGCAGCTGATAATAAAATATTAACCAAGGAGTAAAACCTGCTTGTTGGAGTCTTAAATCAAGAAATTGGATCCCTTCCCGAGACCCCTCAAGGACATCGTGTGATAGCCAGTATCTCCCCTGCCTCTGTTACACTTCTCTGTCTGTGTGTCTCTCTGCACCATGGCAAAAGCCCAGTAAGACCAGTGTTCCCTCTAAGCTGAGTTAGTGTGAGCTAGCTCACAGTTTTTTAGCCTCCGGCTCACACATTTTTGTCCTAGCTCAGAAAGGATGGCTCCAGAGCAAACAAACTGATGCAGTAGCCAAATCGCTCGCTCACAACTTTAATGCCAGAAGTTCACAAAAAAGAATTCTTGCTCACATGACTCCACAGCTTAGAGGGAACATTGAGTAAGACCCAATAGGAGGAGGAGGAGGAATAGTGGGAGAAAGCCAGAGAGCAGACCCCACTGGTGTTCCTTCTAAGCTGAGTTATTGTGAGCTAGCTCACAGTTTTAGCCTCTGGCTCACACATTTTTGTCTTAGCTCCGGAAGGATGGCTCCAGAGCAAATTGATTCATGCAGTAGCCAAATCGCTCACTCACAACTTTAATGCCAGTAGCTCACAAAGTAGAATTTTTGCTCACAAGACTCCACAGCTTAGAGGGAGCATTGGAACCCTCTCCCCAATTCTCCCATCCCCAAACCCCTCTGAATGGCAGCAGGGAGGGAGACCCACTGTGAGAGTCAGGTGTCCCTGGATGGAACATCCCACTGCTGAGCCAGAGGTTTGGGTGACAGCTCAGGCTGGGTTTAGTGCTGTGCCTGCTGCTATCAGTCCTATTTTTAAAATATGCTCACGGTTGCATCACATCTCAGCCTTGCCCTGACCTTGCTGAAGGGGACAATATCAGGCTGCATCTCAGCTTCTGGTGACAAAATAATAATAACAATAACAATAATAATAATTTTAAAATCTGCTGGACAGAGCTGGCCCTACCGTGAGGTGAGGTGCAACAGCCAAGACTGGATCCCACCTGAGTGATAGAACAGGAGAGAGAAATCTGACCTGAGAGCAAAGACGATAAGGATTGCCAAGGATCTGACTCACTCAGTGCACTAGCAGTGGTTGGCTTGATGTCCTCAAGGAAGCTGATGGTCATCTCCTATTGGTGCCTCTGTGTGGCATCCACATGCCCTTCTAGTCTGGGTTTAGACTGCTGATAAACGTCACGTCCAAAATCTTGAGAATTCTGCCTTGCCAACAGCCTGGAATTTGTTCCATGCTCCATCAGTTCCACCAAGTATGGAACTAAATGGGGATACAACACTCCGTATGGTGCAGTTTTTGAAGATGTCTCAGAAGCTTCTGTTGCTACAGAGTGCGGCAGTGAGTGTCCCGTCTGAGGGCAACCACTTGGAAGATGCCACTCCACTTTTGGCTACATCAGTCTCATGAGTTACCTATTGGTTTCTGGGCCCATTTAAAGCCTTCACAGTCTAGGGCCCTCATACATTGAACCACATCTCCCAGTGTTTTCCCTGTACCAGCTTTGTTCTTCAGGCAAGAAGAAAACGAAGGGCCCCACCAACTGGAGCAAAGAGATGAAGAAAAAACAGTGGTGCGATGGGAAGCAAATTTTATTATTTATTTATTTTTTGCAGTGCATTGCATTGCATTTTGCATTGAGCTTTCTCAGGGGGAGCTATACATATTTCAAAAAATAAAAGAAGAAAGATTCACAAATGTCTTTTAACTGTTTCTCATGATTATTGTTCCAGGTGGTCAGCCGTGTTGGGCTGAAGCAGTAGATCAAATTTAGAGTCCAGTGGCACCTTTAAAACCAACAAAGGTTTATTCATGGTATGAGCTTTTTGAAAATGTGTGCATGCACATGAAAGTTCATACCTTGAATAAACCTTTCTTGATCTTAAAGGTGCCACTGGACTCTAAATTTGTTCTCATGATTAGTTTTTAGGAAACATCAAAACAATGATAAAACCATGCTTAAAAAGCTAGAACTTCTGAGCATGTACAAAGAACACTTAATTATCAAGAACCACCAAAAATACTGCTAGAAACTTAGAATAATGTTATAACAATTATTGCAGGCATGTAAAAACAAGAGAGCTCCAAAGGTATTAATTTTTAAAAAATCAATAGAGTGAATAAACTTTTAACAAATAATTATGAGAAACAGTTAAAAGACATTTGTTAACCTTTTCCTTTTATTTATTTATTTTTGGGGGGTATTTTTGCATTTTGTGTATGTGTGTCTGTGTCCAAGCCTGGAAGTCATGGTGACCTCTGACGACTTTTACTGGGGCATGGAGGACGTTCAGAGAAGTGGCTTGATAGTGTGCCTCTGCCTCCCGACCCTGGTATTCTTTGGAGGTCTCCCATCCAAATACTTGCCAGGGTTGCCACTGCTTAGCTTCTGAGGTCTGACGAGATTGGTTTTGGTTTTATGTTTTGACATATGTATAGATCCCTCTGAGGAAGCTCAGTGCAAAACACATAGAGGTATTAACATAATTGGAATAATTTTTCTTTCCACTGTGCCATTGTTTTTTCTTCATCTCTTTGTTCTTCAGGCAGTCTTCTCTTTGTGGTGCCCAGTCAGGTTGTAGGCTTTTTCTGTGGGAGGTCCAGTCCTTTGAACTGGTTTACCAAGGTTGGTGTGGAGGGTACCTTCACTTTCTGCATTCAGGAAGGCATAGAAAACAGTTTCATCTCAGAGGGTGTTTACTGAAGGGTGAATGTACTGGCAGATAATGGCTGTGTCTTTAACTGGTGTGTTGTTTTGGTCTTGTTGATGGACTGTTAATATTGATGTATGTGTTTGTCACTTGCTGTTGCTTTGTGAGCTGCCTTGAGTCTAAGGAGATAAGGTACTGAAATGCACAAATAAATAAGATAACTTGTATAACTCAGCTTGGCATTCCTTGGTACAGAGTGTAGACATTTAGAAGTGGAATTCTGGGTGGGGGAAGAAGATAAACAAGGCTGAGAATCCTGTCTGAGCCTGGGGGGCCAAACTACACATTGCAGTTTGTAATGTATAAGACGTGGGTCCCCACCACCTGATTTTAACAGATATCAAGAGTGGGGGACCTTCTCAAAGTATGTTGGCTCTGATCCAGATCAGAAGCTTTCCCCCTGATTCTGTGTTCTGGAGCTGACACTGTCTGAGGGGTGCTTCTGCTCTATTGGGTAATCCACCAGTACACATGCAGTTCCACAATGGGGCTAATAACCCCCCAGGCAGCTTTGTGTCAGGCCAACAACTTATGGGAAGACTGCAATCCCTTCTCCCCCCCCAATATGGTCCAGTGGAAGATAGAAGAGGCAGGGACTTGCATTTGGAGGAAGCGATCAATGGCTTCAGCACAAGTACATCACTTATAGTGTGACCCAGAAGTGACAACATCATACTGGGTATGTCAGTTGCAAACCCCCCCCCCCATTTTGCCTGTGGAGTTCCTATTGCCACCTAGCTGACTAATGAGAGCAGGGGGCAAGATATGTCCTTCCCGAAGCAGGAAGATGGCAACCCTATTCCCAGTACAAAGGTGCTTGGAGAACAAGCCCCCCCCCCCGACATCTGAATGTTAGAGTCAGAGTCAGCTGGGGGAAACACAGGCCCTAAATATTACGAATTGTAATGTGTATTTTGTAGGGAACAGAATATCCTAGTAAGTAGGGTTGCCAACTCTGGCTTGGGAAATTCCTGGGGAGGATGAAATTTGGGGAACCGAGGGAGCTCAGCAGAGGTGTATGTTACTCTAGAACTTCAGTTTTTCCTAGACTGTGTGGTATATCCATTTCAATGTGGCTTCAGGCTGGGATTTGGTCACCTTAGTTGATAGCCTCTATGGAGAACTAGACAGGGCAAATGTGACCCTGCTAGTTCTGCTGGATCTCTCACTGGCCTTTGATAACTATCAACCATAGCATCGTACCAAGCTGCCTGTTGGCACTGGGACTGGGGGGCATCATGTTTGGTGGTTTGAGTCCTATTTGAAGGGTCTGTCTCAGAAGGTGGTGCTGGGGAATTTCTGCTCCACCCCATGGATCCTGGCCTGTGGGTTCCACAGGGTTCCGTCTTACCCTCCATGCTATGTAATATCTATGTGAAGCCACTGGGAGACGTCATCAGGAGGTTTGGGCTGTGGTGTCACCAATAAGGGAATGATACCCAGCTCTACCTTTCTTTTCTACCTAGTTCCAAGGATGCTTTTGAAGTTCTGAACCAGTGGTTGGAGTCAGTAATAGACTGGAGGAGGGTGAACAAGTTGAGACTTAATCCTGCCATGACAGAGATTCTCTGGGTTAGTAGAAGGCAAACCAGGGACTTGAGATCTCTCCTGACTTCGTTGGGGATATAGTTCCCTTGAAAAGCCTGGTTTGCAGCTTGGAGTGCTACTTAACACAGTAGTCAGAGTATCAGGTGGCTGCAGTGGTTCATAGTGCTTTTGCCCAGCTTTGGCTGGTGCATCGGCTGCATTCATTTGTGGTTCAGTCAGAACTAGCTGCATTCATTTGTGGTTCAGTCAGATCTAGCTGCATTCATTTGTGGTTCAGTCAGATCTAGCCACAGTGCTCCATGCCTTAGTCACATCTAGACAGGACTATTGCAATGTGCAATATGTTTATCCCTGGTACTCAACGGGGCAACAGTGGGAGGGCTTGTGGAGTTCTCGCCCTGCTGGCGAACCTCCTGATGGCATCTGGGTTTTGGCCACTGTGTGACATAGAGTGTTCGGCTAGATGGGCCATTGGCCTGATCCAACATGGCTTCTCTTATGTTCTTATGTTCACCATGGGGCTACACTTTAAGAATTTTTGAAAGCTGCAGCTAGTGCAGAATGCTAAACTGCTGGCTGGGGCCAACTATCAGGAGCATGTGACCCCCAGTAGTATGGCAACTACATCGGCTATTGATCCACTCCTGAGCCCAGCTCAAGGTCTTGGTTTCATCCTTTAAACCAGGGCTATTTTTGGGCAGGAACGCACAGGAACGGAGTTCCAGATGGCTCCTGAGTTGGCCACACCCAGCAGGAACCCATTAGCATAACAGGTCACACCCAACAGCAGAAACTCATTAGAATTGGCTACATTAGGGGTGTGTGGCCTAACATGCAAAGGAGTTCCTGCTACAAAAAAAGCCCTGGCGTTTTGACAACAAGGTAAACAGAATAAGAAGCAAAAGGTGGGTGTGGCTGGATGACCACACTTCTGGTAACATGGGGGTGCGGCCTAATATGCTAATGGGCTGTGCTGTCAAGGGTGTGGCCTAATATGCTAATGAGTTCCTGCTGGGCTTTTTCTACAAAAAAAGCCTTGCTTTAAACCACTATACATCTTTGGACTGGACTATCTGAAGGACTCTCTTCTTCTATAAGTTCCTGCTCAGGAATTAAGATCACAGGGAGAGGCCCTCCTGACTGTTCCATCAGTCACAGGAGATTGTCTTTTGGGTACATGGCAGAGGGCCTTTTCAGCGGCAGCCCCACGATAATGGAACAACCTCCCCAGGGCAGTGTGCCTGGCCCCTTCACTTTTGATCTTTAGGGGGCAGTTGGAGTTGGTTCTATTTAGGACTGCATTTGATTAAATTTACTGGCAGTCCTAAATTGTGATTTAAAAATGTTAATGTATTGTATGTGTTCCATTTTATGTATTTTATCTATGTTTTAAGCTGCCTTGAGTTCTATAAGGTTGAAAGGCTGCTAATAAATGTTTTTCTATAAATAAATAAACCTTCCTCCAGGAAACGGATGCTACAGTTTCAAAATTAGTTGTAATTCCAGGAGAACTCCATGCCCTACTTTGAGGTTGGTAATCCTGTTCATAAAGGGTTGCCCCATCCTGTGTCTACCCCCCTGTGCTTTCAGCTCTCCCATGTTCTGCATTAGGCTGGTGGCTGCAAGGAATATGGTCTTCTCAAGAGCCACTCTTTTTTTGTGTGGAACCTGCTCTTCCAAGAGGCCAGCAGGGCTCTTGCTGTTGGTCATTTAGGCAGATGTTTGATAACTGAAGAAGAGCTGTTGATGGATCGGTTTGACTTAATTGTGTTTTTGGATGGCTGTTGGGTTTTTTTATTGTGCTTATTGATCCTTTACTGTGCAGCGTATATTATCTTTAAGCACTTTGAGGGCCCTTCTGCATTGTAAGACTGGACAGATATTACTTAATGAACAACTAAATAAAAGTATTGTAGCCTCCTCCCCTCCAAGAAGAACTGCATGTCCAGGGGTTCTGGAAGGCAGCAGATCCTAGATGATTCTGCATAGGTTGGTCCTGTTGTTTTTAGGACACAATCCCTAGTTACAAAATAGTTTGTATGTCTCAATCTAGTCTGCTAAGACAGGCTCAAACCAGCAGCTTTTTGCTTGGTACTTCACAACGTAATCCTAAAGAGAGTTGCACCTTTCTAAACCCATTGACTCCTCTTAAGATTGTGCTATCAGTCTTTTAGCTACTAAACCTACACCAGTTTCACAAAATAATCTTCATTGTTAGGCCGCTTACTCACATTTTACGGCTGGGAAGCTGGGGCTAAAACCTGGTGTTTTTGGCCATGGACTCCAAGTGAATCTGAGCCCAGGTTTGTTAGGCATCTGGGAAAGACATGGGCCCGAGCTTTTCCCCTTCTGCTGTGAAGTCAAGGTTGCCACTCTTTCTCTGGCACCGTCGCTGGTAATAAAAGTTAGAACTTTAGTAAGCAATTTTGTTGACAGTGCATGAGATGCATTAGGAGGCCCTTGCTCACTCTCTCACGGCTGGGTTGATCCTGCAGACATAGCAGAAGTAATGGATAAGAAGGACTTAATCATCCACAAAAGTCTTTCCTTGGGACCTTGAGTCAGGATAGATTTTTTCCCCCTGATACAAATAATGACTGCAGAAGAACAACTCTGACTGTGTCCTTCATTGGTCCTACAGATCTGTGGAAAGATCTCAGGTTTGTTCCATCACAAACAGTGGGCTTTCCTCTTTGATTTTCTTATCTCCTCCACCTTGTCCTTCTAAGGCAAGCAAGCAAAAGCAACATCACCTGAATGTTTTCACAGGATGATGGAGTCCAGTGGTCTACATGTGGAAGCTTGTGATTGGCCCAGGATGGTCTGAAGCCCAATTGAACGATACTTTCTGTCAGAGTAGGGGGTAACATACATCAACCCAGGATATTACTTTATATCAAGTCAGACTACTATTGGTCTATCAAGGTCAGACTGGTAGGAGCTCCCCAGGGTCTCACGTGCAGGTTTTTCATGCCACCTACTTCCTGATCATTTTAACTGGAGATGCTGGAAATTTTGCCTGGGACCTTCTGTTTTGCAGCTCAGATGATCTACTACTGAGCCATGCCTATGTATCTTGGTGGCTCCTTCTTGTACTTAATTGTTATTGATTCACACTTGCTCCCTAATTTTGGAGACCCAACTCCTGTCTATGCTTCTGTTCTTTTTTCTTTTTTTTGATTGGTCTCTTGCAGCCGCTTCACTGGGATATATTCCACTATTCCCAGTTGGACATCTATAGAAGCTATCATAGTAATGCAAATATTCAACATAATGTATGGCAGAAAAGGAAGGAAGGATTTTAAAATATATTTTTTATTTCACCATTTAAGGGAAAACAAAAAGAAAGGTGAGAAGCAGCAAGGAAGAATTTTTGTACGCTAGTACAAAATCAGTGAGGAGCTGCAGTGGCTCAAGTGGTTAAGACACTGAACTGCAGGCTGTGGAAGGTCAGTAGTTCAGCAGTTCGAGACCCGAGTGTGCCGCATGACAGAGTGAGCTCCTGTCTCTAGTTCCAGCTCCTGCCAACCTAGCAGTTCGAAAGCAAGAAATTGCAAGTAGATAAATAGGTACCACTTCAGTGGGAAGGTAACAGCATTCCGTGTGCCTTGGTGTTTAGTCATGCCGGCCACATGACCAAGGAAATGTCTTCGGACAGCGCTGGCTCTTCGGCTTTGAAACGGAGATGAGCACCGCAACCCTAGAGTCGGATTCGACTGGCTTTCGAGCAAGGGAACCCTCTAAGACATTTCCTTGGTCATGTGGCCGGCATGACTAAACACCAAGTCGCACGGAATGCTGTTACCTTCCCACTGAAGTGGTACCTATTTATCTACTTGCAATTTCTTGCTTTCGAACTGCTAGATTGGCAGGAGCTGGAACTAGAGACGGGAGCTCACTCCATCATGCGGCACACTCGGGTCTCGAACTGCTGAACTACCGACCTTCCACAGCCTGCAGTTCAGCGTCTTAACCACTTGAGCCACCGCAGCTCCCAAAGGCTGCATTATGCATTACTAAATAAGCATTATTTGTTTGTTTGTTTAGGAGGTTTCTATGCCACTCAAGCAGGGGACCCAATTAAATTAGGGCCTCTGCTGCTATAGGACACTTTTCTTGGAATCCCCTTGTAACATTTCAGGCTGGCCAGGTCAATTGAGGTGGTAGGCAATAGCCAGCAGTTGCAGGTAGCAGACATCAATTTGTGGCAAGTTCCACAAACAGCAGCAAGATCTGCAGCACCAGGGACAGCTCCACAGGAGGAAGCTTTGTTGCACAGACTGGATGTCAAGCAAGCGTTGATATATCCTGCTGTCTGCCAGAGGATTTGAAATTGTTAATGGCCTTCCCTTAATGTTTGTTCCCAACATCTGGTATTAAGTGGTGTACTGCCCCTGTATATGGAGGTTCTGTCTAGCTTCCCAGACCATGAATGTGTCTCATCCTTTTAAAAACAGCGGCTATCACCCCAACTTGTGGTGTTTGTCAGGAGTCATTCATCCTCAGCACTGCCTTGCCACAGAATGCAAGCTCAGCTGAGGCCTCCCGCCTACCCTGAGTGCTCTGCCGCCAGTTTCCCAGAAGATAATATAAAAGGAAGAGGCTGCTGGCAGAGTGGTCTCCAGTTGCAGTTTCTTGGTTGCGTCTCAGACCTGGATCCAGTTTCTGCTACCTTTCACATTTACAGGCATAAATACTACAAGAGCTATAACAAATCCAGTATTTGATCATCTCGCCTATAATCTGGTAGAATTGCCTTCCCATAACTGTGGTTAAAGCACTTGCCATGTGTCAGTGTAGTTTGCTGCACTGCTTAGTCATCAGAACACAGATACACTCCTGGCAGGAATGATCACTGCCAGTGGGTATGCAGGATGGGTTACAGCTATGGGCAGGGTAATTTGTGCATTTGCACCCTTGCCTCTGTTGGTTCGATTTCTGTACATATGAGCTGGGGAAGGGTAGTACTGAAGAGTGAACACTGATGCTGTGTTGTTAAGTCTGGTGGAAGTGGCTTGAACTCACCTTGGATGCATTCTGAAGCATTTGTTTTTAGGGCAGTGAACTGTGTGCAAGCCTCTTCCACAATACTTAAAATATCATGTCTGCCTTCTTCCTAAAGGAAGTGTGAGCTAGAAAGTCACACATTCAAATCTCAGCTTTGCCATATGCTCACTCGGTGGTCTTATACAAGCCCCTCTCTCACCAGCCTCAGACCCCCATCTGCAATACGGCTGAGAGCCAGCATGGTGTAGTGCTTAGAGTGTTGAGCTAGGCTCTGAGGGACCCAGGTTTGAATCCACACCCTGCCATGCAAGCTCTCCGGGTGGCTGTGGGCCACTTATATCCTCTCAGTCTAACTTACCTCGCAGGATTGTTGTGAGGATAAAATGGAGAAGGGGAGAACAATTTAAGCTGCTTTGGGTTCCCAATGGAGAGAAAGTGGAGAATAAATAAACAATAACTGCATAAAGCCATAATATTGACATACCTTCTAGGATTGTAAGGATTCCTGAGCTAACATATGCAAAATGCTTTGAACATTGCCTGCACATATGTTACCATTCAGGCTGGATGTTTTAAGTTTGAGAGCCAGTTTGGTGTAGTGGTTAAATGCGTGGACTCTAATCTGGGAGAACCGGGTTTGATTCCCCACTCCTCCACTTGCAGCTGCTAGATGACCTTGGGCAAGCCATAGTTCTGTCAGAGCTGCTCTCTCAAGGACAGTTCTGGAAAGAGCTCTCTCAGCCCCACCTACCTCACAGGTTGTCTGTTGTGGGGAGGGGAAGGGAAAGGAGTTTGTAAGCTGCTCTGAGACTCTGAGTGAAGGGCGGGGTATAAATCCAATCTCTTCTTCTTCTCTTCTAAGTGATTTGCACTGTAGTCTTAGGCAGAGTTACACCCTTCTAACTTCACTTACTTCAATGCACTTAGAACAGTGTAGCTCTGTGAGGACTGCACCATCAGTCAGTAGAATAATCAACTTATTTTCATTGATTGACCAGCGGGGCCCTTTGTAATCTGAGAGTTTAAGAGTTGAGGGGGTACTTGTTTCATTTTTGGAAGCTATTGCGGTACTGTTGTGTTATCCCTAGAGGGAATGCCAAAATAAATTAAAGATGGGCTTTTTCGTCAAGCAAGAATGGATAGCTTTTTGTTTTATTTATTAAACTAATTTCTCTTGCACTCCCTTTGATAGCTCCAAGAAGCACCACTGTTGATGTTTCTGTCATATGCAAATGTATTTAAATATGATTCACTGAGTAACAGATAAGAGAGGGATGATCAATCAACTGTGACTGTTTTAATGGGTCATAATACTTAACAACTAATAATTAATAATAATTATAATTACATTCATGAAAATGACTGCTAGGCTGAACAGCAAACTCCCAGAAGGATTGTTCAGATGGATTCCTCAGCCTGTTCTTGTAGTGTCTCCTTTTTTTTTCCTTTAGGAACAATTATAGAACAGGTAGCCTCAGGTACATGAACATGCTAGGGTATCTTGGCCTCCTGCCTGTCTGGCTTTCAACCTGAGAATGGCATTAGTGGCTCTGATCAATGAGCTTGGTTCAGTGATTCACATGAGAGGTTGTAACTGGCTGCTCCTGACAGCCATCTGTTGATCATGGGATGCCAGACTAGCTTTGCACTGGCTTCCTCTTTCACCTTGCACTGTTTTTACACTTCTTCTGCCTTTGCTCTCTTACGTCTTCTTATATGTCTCCCTTTGTTGTCTCTGTGTCCTCACTCCGTGCCTTGCTTTCTTCACTTTTGATGTCTTTCTTTTTATTTCATCTGGAAAGAAAATGGGTTGGACCCATTTCACAGCAGCAGCACTTTTCTCCAGTTGAAGGAGCCCTCTCCTGACACAAGATGCATTTTGCATTGGGGGCAGACTCCTTCCCTTGGAGCAAAGTGCCTCTGCTAGCAGAATGGATCTATGAGATTAAGCCTCAGATCTTCATCAGCCCTTTCTCTCCCACTGCTCCTAATCATAGGAATCGGTTCCTTCTGTCACTCCATGTAAATACCTGTGAAAATTCAACCTCTTAAGTCTGCCCTTTCCTAACTGATCTGCTCCTTATTTCTTTCTCCCTCCATGTGTCCCAAATGAATGGATCTCGTGTTGAGCACAGAGGGCCCAAGGCTGCAGAGTCCCTGCAGCAGGCAGTCATATAGTCTTGAAGTACAAAGGAATTGTCTGGAGGCTTTCCCAGAAATGGGTTGCCCAGATTGGAGGGTGGTTTGTGATAGATCTGGGAGTGACAGGGCATGTGTTTGGTTCTCTAGGATCACCTGACTTCTAGGACAGGAAGCTTCTGGGCTGTGGTGCTAGTATGCCTGTTTGAATTGAACTGCCATGTCAGACCAAGAGTCCATCTTGTCTGGCATCCTGTTTCCAACAGGGGACAGTCAGATGCTCTGGGAAGCAGAACATGAAAGCGTTGACCCACAGTGTTCCTTTCAGCACTGATAACTGGTGCACCATCTCTGTACATGGAGATTCCTTTTATGACTAATAACCAGTCATATGATAGGTCTGTCTTCCACAATTTTGTTCTGATCCCCTTTGAAAACCATCTGAGCGAATGCCCATCAGCGAGTCCCATAAGCTAATGATGCCTATGTGAAGAAGTTCTTTCTTCTGCCTATCCTAAACCTACTTCTGAACCACTTCATTGGGAGATCCTGAGTTCTACTCCCACACAAGAATGAGAAACCACTCTTGACTTACTTTCCAGGGGAGCTTTTGTTTTCTCCTGCAAACTTTTCTCCTCATCTGTGCTTTAAAGGGCCTCCAAGATAAGAAATGTTTCCTGCTTCTTGGATGATAGCTCAAAACCATGATGCATGATGGCCACATCTGATTGTGCAAAATTAGAAAACGGAAGACTTTGGCCAGAAAGAGCTGCACAGCTTGAGATGCGCCAAGCCAAACACAGCCCATCATCTGTCTATGGTGGCCAGGGACTCAATACAAAATCTGGTTTTTGCTGCTTGCTTGGGTTGAGTCTGGCTTGGTGGTCCATGTTAAAATTGACTGCTTGTGTAGCGTTAGCTGTGTGCCTACAGAAAATAAGGTGTCATTATAGAGTGATCCCTAAAACCTTGGGGAAAAAGGTTAGCAATTGGCTGGAAGTGGGTGTGTTATGATATCACAGGTTCTCCATGTAGTGGACCCTGCTTTTTTAAAAAAAGAAAAGAAATATTTTGAGTATGAGTTGTTCCGATGCAAACTGAAATGATGTTGCACTCTGGAGATGAAGTTTAGGCTTTATTTTGGACTAGGATTTGTGAATCTTGATTGAATATAAAACCTTACTTCAGTGTCATAGCTTAGAATCTTCCATTGATGGCTTAGGTTTAGTGTTCACCTTCCATGAAGCTGTGCTCTTTTGTCTTCTGTCCATACCCAGTATTCTCTTCTCTTAATAATATAGTCTGCTTGTTTAAATATTGGATGTTTTGCCTGTGCAGTTCTAAGTCCCCTTATGTCTGTTCTAAACTTTAAAATACTGCTAGAGTTAGGTGGCTATGGAGCAATTAAAGAATGTACTGAGAAACAATGGATAGTCCGAGGGCTCTAGAAGCAAAGGAAGTGAATGATCTAGTCGCTCAGTGGTAGTGTATTGTCTTGGCATACAAAGATCCCAGGTTCAATCCCCAGCATCAACAGTAGAAAGGATTAGGTAGTATGTAATGTGAAAGACTTCCATCTCTGCTGCCATAAACAATATTGACTTCAGTGGACTGATGGTCTGATTCAGTATAATGCAGTTTCATGTATTCAACGGATGCCTTGCCCAGGAAAAGCAGCAGTTTCACCTGGACAAACACCAAAGTGGCAAATAGCCTGAACTGTGTATGGAGCTGGCTAAACAGGAGCACCAGATACATGGACAGCTTGAGAGATCTGAGACCAAATGCCATCATTTTTGGCTGCATATGTGACTTTGTCTCTGTGCCATGGGCTCACATCCATTTAACACAGAAAGGGAACCAACCACATGCAAAACCTATAAAGGAAGCACTCAGAAAATGGCTAGCGGCTGCCCAAGTGTCTGGTCCTTTAGCTAGGAAATACATCAAGGCTCACAGGTGATTGCATCTGTTTCTCCTTCTCAGCACCTCTGGCAGTGCAAAGAAAGAAGAGAATGGATAGGCAGCAACCCAGGGTATCAGAGACAGGCTCATTGGGGACCAATGTGCTGCATGATAACAGGATCAGGAAGGAGCAAGCCATCAGCCAGGTGAGGGCCAGGGGCAAGTCATGTGATTTAAGAGATTGCACAGGTCAGGTGCCCAAAGCTGCAACTAGTAGGCAAGGAACAGAAGCAGAGGCAAGCCTCTTGGTGCCTGGGGGAGGGGCAACAGTGGGAGGGCTTCTAGTGTCCTGGCCCCACTGGTGGACCTCCTGATGGCACCTGGTATTTTTGGCCACTGTGTGACAGAGTGTTGGACTAGATGGGCCATTGGCCTGATCCAGCAGTGGCTTCTCTTATGTTCTTATGTTCACGGCTAGGGAACCTGGTGACCAGGAAATCCTCTGACAGGACCTTCTGTCTGGGAGACCAGCTGTTCAAACTGAAGGGCAAGCTTGGGAGTCTGCTGAGTCACCTTACCAGGTGTGAGTAAGATTGTTGTGGTTTGTAATCCTGCCCTGGTGGTGCCTCTAGGCAACATGCTTCTGCCTGTAATGACTTTGGCAGGCACGATGGCACAAGAGGAAAGATGCTGAAACCTGGCTGCTGGGAGGTCCTGATTTGAGATACCTGCCTAGCTTCTTGTAGTCTTTCTGGTCTTATCTGCAGAGTACCTATTAATCTTAGCACTGCAGTCTTGGAGGAACAAAACCCAAGTGGGTGGGCAAGGCACAGGAGACCACCAACTGGCATCTTATTTGCAAAACTGGAAGTTAACTTGATGTTAACTCCTGGTTTTGGCATCCCTTCCTGGTAATTAATCAGCAGAAAACTTGTCAGCAGTTTTGAACCAATTGAGATTTGGTATCCAAACCCTTGTTAGTAAGCAGAGAACATGGCTGGATCAATCCACATCCCATGAGAACTATCAACAGATCCATCACACTGTATCCATCTGATCTTTCTTTGAAGTCCTTTTTCGATGCTGACTGGCACAGTACCCTGTTACAAGGACTTCCATGAGTTATGTAGTTTGTGAAGAAATCCTGTTTTTCATAGAAATCCTGTTTTCCAGGGTCATCTAGTCTGACCCCCTGCATAATGCAGGAAATTCACAAATACCTCCCCCCCACACCCCCAGTGACCCTCTCTCCATGCCCAGAAGATAGTGCACCAGAAGATAGCAAAACAACCCTCCAAAAACTGTCCTGGAGAAAAATTCCTTCCTCTTAAGATGATTGTGAACTTTCTGACCATGACTGATTTCTACAGAAGAATCTTTTTCTCCCTGGGCAAAGGGTTTACCATGATCCAGTGTTTACTGTAGAGTTATGCTTATTACCTGTTTATGAAGACTGGATACCTGTGGGTGCCCAGAGCAGAAAGATCTAGCTGTGGCTTCCCTGCAGTGATCTAGTGTCCCTTCTTTGCTAGAAGATACTCCAAGTCAGTACATACGTGGGCGGGATTCCTCTATTTTTAGAGGAATTGTTGGCTGGTTGGAACCCTGGTAGAAAGTCCTTGAAAACTGAGCTCATGACAGAAAATGATACCATTATCCAGAGACTGAGTAATGGCTCTGCCTGCACCTTTGGACTAGATCTTTTGAAGGCTTCTGTCAAAAATTTTCACAAGAGCTAGCTCCAGATAATGGAGCTATAACTACAGCTCTGAGTTACACCTGAATAAAAGTCATTTTCAGTTCAAATTCTACTCAAACTAGTGAGACAAAAAGTCATGGGGAGAGTAAGTAGATTCTAGCTCAGTAATACTACAGAAAATCAGTCTTCCACAAATATTTCAGCCACAAGATTAAAAAAACCCCTCAACATTTTAAGAGATGGGCAGCTCTTGTTTCTTACAAGACCATAAAAAACAGTGAGAAATGTTTTCTCTTCCATCATTAACATTTCCAGTATTGTTCCTGGACTTTCACAGCATGAAAGTTACTTTATCA
Organism: Gekko japonicus; assembly: GCF_001447785.1. Lineage (NCBI taxonomy): Eukaryota > Metazoa > Chordata > Lepidosauria > Squamata > Gekkonidae > Gekko > Gekko japonicus. The sequence continues at coordinate 92,935 of NW_015163130.1, forward strand.
GCATGACAAGATATACTGATACTGCCAAATTATATTAGAAGGATCATACCTCCAAATAAACAAGAAGAGGAAGTATTTAGATGCCATCACCTCTTGTGGCTTTCATGGTTTAGGATCCACTACCATTTTAATATTAATCTGTTTTTAATGTTGTTCTGTCATTAGCCCTTGCATTTTATGTACCTCAACTTAAAATTGTAGTGGCCTTTGCAATTAATTTTATTATTACTTACTGTTATTTTAATATTCACTTATTTCCATAAGTGTTTGGATGGAGGGGATTTGAATCCAGGTCCTCCCATACCTAAGACTGATATACATTCATAATCTTTATGGACTGTTCTTATTTGGGAGGCTTTGTCCATAATTAAGTAGAAAATTTGTTATGGAGAGAGTTTACTGAAGTTTTCTACAAAATTGTGTGACTCCAACTAACTTGAGTCAGTCCTGCCTTCACTTTCAAAAACAAGTATGGAAGCAGAGGGGGTTGGCCTTCTGGAAACATCAAAGGAAAAAAACAAATACACTTTAAGCAATAATCTTCTACATACCATTGTAGAACCACAATGTTGTTTGTTTTATTCTAAAACTGGAATTGCTGCTCAGGCTGATCAGAAGCTATACTGACCACTAGACATTAGTGACTGGTTTTCCAACTCCATCAGTGCCCTCCTAAGCAAAGTTACACCCTTCTAAGTCCAAAGAAGTCAGTGGACCTAGAAGGGTGCAACTCTTCTTAGGACGGCACTGCATAAAGGTGAAATAGTAAAACAATGTGAACTGATCTCTGTGGTTATATTGTGACCTCAACAGCCATGTTGTTAGTGTCATTAAAATGTGTCTACAAAACGCTTTTCTGTTCACAACACACAAAGGCAGTATGAGAAAGCAAATGATAATAGAGTAAAAGTGGCAATCTGAACAGAAGAGAAACACATCACTACTCAGTAACAATAATAATAAAAAGATGAGCTATCCTTAGTCAGGAAAGCTCTCTCATAGCAGCCAGCTTTCAGTTACACAGTGAAAGGCATATCAGTCTAGTATATACAGATGTTGTAAGTCCTACACATTTTGCCCCTAACAACAGGAAGGTCCAGGAGTTGCCATACTAAAGGATGCCAACTTTGACTTTACCCTGTCCCTGAACAGGTGATTTACCCTGTCAACTTAGAATCATAGAGTTGGAAGGGGCTTCCAGAGTCATTTAGTCCAACCCTCTGCACAATGTAGGAAATTCACAAATACCTCCCCACCTCACCCGAAGTGACCGCTGTTCCATACCCAGAAGATGACAAAAACCCCTCTAGGATCTCCAGCCAAACTGGTCTGGAGAAAAATTGCTTCCTGACACCAAGGTGGTGATCAGCATTTCCCTGTGCTACAAGAAAGGGCTACAAGAACTAAGCACTGATGCAACCCTTCCTGCCTTCCCTCTTATGATCTGCCTAACTTTGTTCATACAAGCAACCTATTCAAGGGAGGAGCTAGATACAAGTCCAGTGGCACCTTAGTGACCAACAAGATTTTGGGGGGCGGGCGGGGGTGTATAAGCTTTTGAGAGCCAAAATTCCCTTCCTCAGATACTGTCAGTATTTGACAAAGGCAGCTTTGACTCTTGAAGCTTATACTCTGAAAATCTTGTTGATGATAAGGGACTCGAATCGAACTCTCCTGCTGCAGACCAACACAGCTACCCTGTAAAACTATTCAAGGGGTGTTTGTGCCCTCAGTGCATCAGCACATGCGCACAAGGACCTTGGAATCCGGCCCATGTCCATAAAATACCTGATAGTTATCTGAGAATACTGGAGTATAAATTGGCATCATTTACAGATCTGCATCCCAGCTGCTACTGCAGAGTTAATACTTACTTAAAACAGTTCCGCCTTGTTTATTCAACTCATTCAGAATGGACTTTGCGGTCTGCCGGTGTGGACTCTGGAACGTCCTTTCCAGCAGAAGCCATCCGAGCGCTCTAATGACTTTAAGAAGTTCATCAAGCATTTCTCTCTTTTGTTAAAATAATGAGAATGATGTTGCTTCAGCATTTAATTTGAGGCAAGGACGACATGCTTAACTATCCTTGTCTTACTGGGGACCAGGGAGTTGGGGACTGTGAGTTGGAGGGCATTGTTCTGCTGAAGCTTTCCCTTTTGTACAAGGGCATTTCAAACAGAGTCCATCTCCATGTGTCAGAATAGCTCCAACACAATCCTAGGCCCAAACTGGAAACTGCTTAAGATAGCATCTAAGCCCCACGACAGTCTAATTTGGGGATAGGTAAAGGTAAAGGTTCCCTTGCTCGAAAGCCAGTCGAATCCGACTCTAGGGTTGCGGTGCTCATCTCCGTGTCAAAGCCGAAGAGCCAGCGCTGTCCGAAGACGTTTCCGTGGTCATGTGGCCGGCATGACTAAACACCAAGGTGCACGGAACGCTGTTACCTTCCCACCGAAGTGGTCCCTATTTATCTACTTGCAATTTCTTGCTTTCGAACTGCTAGGTTGGCAGGAGCTGGAACTAGAGACAGGAGCTCACCCTGTCTTGCGGCACCCGGGTCTTGAACCGCTGAACTACCGACCTTCCACAGCCTGCAGTTCAGCGTCTTAACCACTTTAGCCACCGCAGCTCCAATAATTTGGGGATAGGCCAGCATAATTCAGAGGTACACTGGTGTATTTAAAGGTCTGCCATCATAGTTCCCTGCCAATGCCATGCTGCTGTATACCCCCTGGCACCAGTGTGGCTCCAGTCCATAGGTGCCAGAAATGAGTGCCACTGGGGAGGAACAGGGCTTAGTCAGTCTCCTAAACCTTCTTGCCTTACTGATCATGTCACAGGCCTTTGTATAGTAGAGGAGCATGTGTTTCCTATGTTCTTTCCTGTGTTGAGTTCCATGGGGGGGGCAGGGAGGCATCAGAGAGGTATACTGGCATTGTTATGCACTGATGGGCTGCTTCCACATACGGCTGGCATGAGGGCATAATCGGTATGCTGGTCTGTGACTGGTGGGTGAAGAAGAAGAAAGGAGAGAAGAGATTGGATTTATACCCCACCCTTCACTCGGAGTCTCAGAGTGGCTTACAAGCCCCTTCCCCTCCCCACAACAGACACCCTGTGAGGTAGGTGGGGCTGAGAGAGCTCTCTCGAAAACTGCCCTTGAGAGAACAGCTCTGAGAGAACTTGTGACTGACCCAAGGTCACCCAGCTGGCTCCATGTGAAGGAGTGGGGAATCAAATCCGGTTCTTCCAGATTAGAGTCTGCGCTCTTAATGACTACACCAAACTGGCTCTGGTGCTGGTGGTGTTGCTATGGTTGCCACTACTGTTGGGATGCTCTCAGTTCCTTAGAGCTGGGTCTTTAGGGGCATTTCTTTTATCTACTGAGAGAGCACAGGATACTGACCAGCTACCCTGGTGCTCTGACACTATCAGTGAATGCCCGAGCATCTGGTGTTTAGGAGTGAGCCATTCCTTTCTTTAGCGTGACTAACATAACTAAAACAGGTTTGCCTGGAGAATTTCTCTTCTTATTTGCTTATGAAAAAACAATCAGTGGAGAATAAGAGTGAGAGGAAAGAGATACATTGTTTACAAAAGGAAATGTGCATTTCACATCCTTCCCAGTCCCTGATATATGGAGACTCTGTACAACTATTCAACAGGGAAGCAAAGGCACTCTGTACCAGCTCAGGAGCATTTCACAAATTAACTCTTGGCCCATGCACAACAGATTGAAGAGGGAATAGGGTGCTCAGGCGGGGGGGGGGCAAGGAAGGCCTTATCCTGAAGCCAGGTGAGGTGCTTGCCTAAAGGCTGGGGTTGTCGTTTGGGGCAGCAGAGTGGGATGGGGCCTGATCGGACCCATGGGGCACACTTCTGCAGACAGTTCTCTTGGGCAAGCCCTGTTGAAATCAGCAAAAGTGCAAGAAGTAACTGTTGTGAAACGATGAAATAGTAGCCATTGTGATAAATTAATACTTTAAACTAGCATTGCTACACAAATTATAATCATATGTGAATGATGTTCAAGGGAGTATATCATTCCTGGCATCCCAGAATGCCCCCAAAGTGACAAATTTTGTTTAAAATACAATTAAACTAAATACCAGGGGTCATTTCCTGCAGGAGCGCACAGGAGCGGAGCTCCGGCAGTAAAGAGCCCAGGGGGCGGGCACATGCAACAAGCCCCACCCCCTGCTCCCAGCAGCCCTCAGTCAGAGCAAGAAGCAGCCAGGTAAGTTGCGGAGCCCCCCCC
>NW_015163130.1:97202-156412 GCF_001447785.1 Gekko japonicus
GCCTTCAGGTACGAGCTCTCCCTCCTCTGCGAGGACAGATCTGCACGTCCCCCCCCCCCAATAGCTAGCAATCCAAAACAGCCTGAGCGGTGGGTGTTGCCTTCTGACACACTTCCGGTGATGTCAGGGGGTGTGGCATATGCAAATAAGTTATGCTAATGAGTTATGCTAATGAGCTCCTGCAACTCTTTTTCTACGAAATGACCCCTGCTAAATACTATAACTTCTATAATTTCATAGCAACTAGAAAAAGCAAAACTGTGTGGCAGGGAGGGCCCACTCGAAAATGGAGGGAGGGGATGTGCACTCAGTCTCTCATTCCTGACTTTGCCATTCAGCCTTAACTATAGTTACACTAAAATATGTGTAACTAAACCACCAAATGAGACGGGAGCACTCACTGGAGAAGACCCTGATGCTTGAAGGTAACAGAAGAAGGAGATGTCAAAGGATGAGATGGTTAGACAGTGTTATCGATGCAACGAACATGAAGTTAAGCAAACTCCGGAGGACGACAGAGGACAGGAGGGCCTGGCGTGATGTGGTCCATGGGGTCGCGAAGAGTCGGACTCGACTATATGACCGAACAACAACAAAAACTGAACCTCCTTTTTTTCCTTCAGGGAAAGCCTCTTTGAGAGTCAGCCATTTGGAGCACAGAAGTATAAATACACCTATGAAATTTGGTAGAGTAAAAGTGGCTTGAGAGTTACTATCTGGAGTAGGGACCTGGCAGGTGAGAAGATACCCGCCCACCCAGAATTTCTGCTCTAGCTCACCCTTTCTCCGAGGCAGCTTTTGGTGAAGAAAAAAAATAGAGCTACCAGGGTTTGGTTATGTGTGTTTGCGTGTAATATTTATTTAATTATTTGATTTGATTTCTAGCCCACCCTCTCCTGCGCAGCAGGGCTCAGGGTGGGTAACAACAATGATTAAAACAATAAACACAATATCAATTAAAATCCATTCCAGTACAGTTAATAAGCAAAAGATGGCACATAAGGCACAATTGCCAGAAGGATTGTGTGTCGGTAGATATTACAACTGATATTAAGACAGAGTTGGTGGCCAGAAAAGAGGAGGGGGGCCAGTCTAGAAGCTATTGTTGCCTCAGCCATACACCTGGTGGAACATTTCAGTTTTACAGGGCCTGTGGAACTGCATTAGGTCCCGGCAGGGCCCGGACCTCATCTGGAAGAGCATTCCACCAGGCTGGGGCTAAAGCTGAGAAGGCCCTAGATCGAGTTAGGCCAGACAAAAGCATTTCTGGCCAGAAACAAACAGGAGATTATTATTCATTGAGCGCAATGCTGTTTACCATTCAGCCCTCAGATGATCCTGCAATGTGGTGGAGACGATAGTCCATGACCTACATAATGGTATTCTTTCCTTCATGGAATATTTGGACTTTAGCTAAATGTCATCAGATAATCAGCAGTGAAATGACTATTGACGATATTTGACCAGTCATTGGATCAGCGCCCCAGTCCTACAAGCAGGCAGGCTTGTCCATCGAGAAGATTCCCTTATAAGCCACCCTGAACTGTCACAGAATTCGTCTTTTCTTTCCACAGACAGCAGCGACAGTGAGCTTGAACTTTCAACCATCCGGCACCAGCCAGAAGGGCTAGACCAGCTCCAGGCACTGACCAAATTCACCAAGAAAGAGCTGCAGTCCCTCTATAGAGGCTTCAAGAATGTGAGTGTGGTGGCTTATGATGCCTTCTGGCTTCCTCACTTTCACTCCAAATTGCCCTCCCAAATGGGGAAGTTTGTGGCACCTTTTCACAGGGTTAGGTTTCCTCATGAGGACACAGGAAATGTACAGTGTTTTCTGTACTTTCTGTCCGCTCACAATTATAAAACTTCAGCAGAGGGGAGCAGGCATGTACCAGACAGGCTGCTCTGGTCTTCAGGAATTAGTCGCCAAACAAATTGCTCTCCCCACGTTTCATAAGCCTATGTTTTCAGCAAAATCCCATTCTTACTCCTCCAGTCTGTCTTGTTTAATTTCATGATCTTCATTTGTATTGGTGAGGCTTCCCAACTTTTCTTTTCTCTTCCCAACTTCCATTTGCCCAGATGTTACCAAACACTGCTCCCCAAGAAAGGCTTGGAAAAGGACTCCCCAGTCTGTTCCTTAAGGAATGCTTCCCTCCAACTTGAATGCTTAGCACAGCTGCCTGGCATCTTCCTGAAGCCTCTTGAAAGGACAAAGGCTCTAGATCTTATGAGCCATAGAAGTGGTTTAATGAATAATTTGTCAAAAGGGGAAAGCAAAAGTTATACTACACACTGAAATGTGGGATGTTGGACCTTACAGTTGAAGAAACTGTAAGCTTGAATAGGCAAGAAGCAAAGGAGAGATCTCTTGATATTTGGTCTGAACTTGTGGGTCTATTTGGACATTCATCTTTTTCTTAATTGTGTACCATTTTCTTCCCCTCCCTGCCCTGCTGTATAAGTAGGACTGCCAACCTCCAGGTGGGGCCTTGAAATTTCTCAAAATTACAACTGATCTCCAGAGATCAGGTCTCCTGCAGAAAATGGAGGGTAGACTCTACGGCATCACATCCATAATGAGTTCCCTCCCCTTCCCAAACCCTGCTGTCCTTAGGCTTCACCCGCAAACCTCCAGGAATTTCCCAACCCTGTGTCCCCTTTTTAGGTTTCCCCCTGAAAAGTAGGCATATAATCTTACCCCCTCCCCACTTACATTTTCTTTCTTAAGAGCTCATGCTGGTAGTAATAAAAACTCAAGCTTCAGGCATCAATAAAAAGCAGAACTGAAGCAAAATAAGCAAAGCAAATAAAGCAGCAAAAAAGATCAGTATCATAAGGAAATGAAAAACAAGAATTATGAATGATTAAACCTAGGGTTGCCAGACCTGTGGAGGAATCTGCTGCCTCCAGCTTCTCTCCTTGCCTTCAGAATTTTTTCTGGCCCTTTCGGCCAAGAGTGTGAAATCAGTTCCAGGGAGGACCAGGAGTGATGTCATGCCTCTCCAGGAATCACCAGAAACTCCATAGAGTTTTCAGCAATTCCTAGAAGAGACTGATGTCACTTCTGGGGGAAACCCAATTTTACCATATAGTGCCACAACTGAAGAAGGCCCTTCTTCTTGTACTGGCCCACTAACACTCAGTGCAGCTGGCAAAGCAGGGCCTGAGATGACATGCTCAGGTGAAGAGCAAGTAAGAAACTGTGACAGACCAATACTAAATACTAATAGAGATCTATAAAACTAAGTATTATGTATTATTTTCTCAAAGACTTATCATAAGTGTATTTTCCAATGTGCCATTACAGGATCATATTATATCTCAATATATACGATCCAAGAATAATCACTATGCAATTACAGAAACATGCAATTCTATACACAACTTCCATACATTTGAGACACATCAGCATTCCATTGTGTAACAACTTCAAACACAGGGTTGTTGTTGTTGTTTTCAGTCCAAAAATGCTAGTCTCGTGTCCAGGAATTGATCCAAGAGAAAGACTGCTTTTAGGGTTAATCGTTGACTCTGAAGATTTTCTATTATAGAAGAAGTGTGGCAACATGGTGATTAATTGAGTTGAGTATCAGAAAATTGAGTGAGAGGCTTGCAGAAAAGTGAATGAGACATTTACAGAGTCAACCATTAACCCTAAGAGCAGTCTTTTTTCTGAAGAAGAAACTTGAAACAAAGATTAAATCTGGAGTCTTCATTTTGGATCAATTCCTGGACCTGGGAGCAGCATTTTTGGACTGGGGGGGGAAAAACCAAAACCAACCCTGTGTTTCAAGTTGTTCTGCAATGGAATGTTGATGTGTCTCAAATGTATGGAAGTACACCCTTCAAATGATAAATAATTTTGTATAGAATTTCATATTTCTGTAATTGTATAGCGATGATTCTTGGATGGTATATTGAGATATGATATGACAAGTGTGATCCTGTAATTGCATATTGTAAAATACACTTTTGAGAAGTCTTTGATAAAATAATACAGAATACTTAGTTTTATAAACCTTTATTCATATTTAGCGTTGGTTTGTCAGTTTCTTGCTTTCTTGTCACATACAAGCTCAGACGAAGGGCAGAAATGTATAATATATAATATAATGTATAACAGATCAATTACATTTCCCTTGTCCCTTGACCAGATACAGGGAGCAGATCTATATGACAGACTTAAAGCCATTGATTTGTTGTTTTCTCTCCCCATGATGGAGGGAAAACCAGGATCTCTGACAAAGTTAGAGCACACAGTTTCCAAGATTTTTTTGGAAAGCCCTGATGATTAAACAGCTGTGAAGTTAATCTAAGTAGGTTGTTGGGAGCTGCCTAGGCATGAGGGTTGCCGGCCTCCAGGTGAAGCCTGGAGAACTAGAATTACAACTGATCTCCGAGTTACAGAGGTCAGTTCCTTTGTAGAAAGTGGCTGCTTTGGAGAGTGGACTTTATGGCATCACACCCAATGGAAGCCCTACCCAGACCCTGCCCTAATCAGCCTCCACCTTCAAATCTCTAGGAATTTCCTAACCTGGAGCTGGCAACCCTACCAGGAAGGCTGATGGTTTGGCTTTAGGGAAATTTTAGGCAGCCATCCAACATTCAGACCCACATTGCTTTAATTATTTCTATCCTGCAATCTGTTCTTGGCGCTTACAGACCACTGAAATAATGGCATGAAGTTTATTGTTTCCCCAGCTCATTTTATTCCATTTCTTGCTATAACTTCAACTCTGCTCTGACCATCAGGGACCATCCCAGGATTGATTAATGAATCAATCATCTTTGCTTTTAGAGCGACTGTTCCACATTACAACTGCTTTAATATTGCTGAATGGAAGATATTTGGCACCCCAGCTCTGAATGCATTAAGCAGGAATTCAGCGAAGAGTCACTTTTATGAGCAGGGGCCTCAGTAGAGTCTAAGGTAAAAGCTGGCCTTCCTTAGCTGGGAAAAAGCATCCTGCCACTTCAGCCTCATGTAGTATAAGACATGGCATTAGGGAGGGACTTTCCCAAATAGACGGTCCATCCCAGCAATGGCTAATAGGTGCCACACAGGGCCCAGATTGAGATCTTTGCCGGGGTATGGACGGGGTAGGGTTGTCAACGCTGGATTGGGAAATTCCTGGAGATTTGGGGATGGAGTCTGGGAAGAGTTGGGTTTGGGGAGGGGGGACCCCTCCACAGGGCACAATGCCACACAGTCTGGAGTCGAAAGTAACCATTTTCTCCAGAGGGACCATGTTATCTGGAGATCAGCTGGAAGTTGGTAACCCTAGGATGGGAGTATAACCCTTCTCTCCCCATCCAGTTATGCTAATTAAAACCATCTGCATCAGACCTTGCACAATAGCTAGACACGGGAAGGAATGACTTCTGGCCCATTGGTTTTCCTTTCCGTGGCTGTTATCAGCAATAGGGAGAAGGGGTGGCAAGGGTGGTTATGGCTGGTGAAACTGTGCAAAGTGGAAGGATTAAGCTCTTCCCTCTGCCTCATCCATGGCCCTGACCTGAAACGCAGTTGAACAAGAATCTATGCAGCAGCTATTAGTTCGAGAACAAATTCTGAGAAGGTCCAGTTGCGGATCTCCCAGCATCACATCTGTTTTGATTCTGACACAAACACTATGCAACACAACCCCTGTATTGAATTCTTCCTCAGCTCCTGTGCATGAAGTGACATCACAGCAATATTTCTACCTCCCTGCTCCATATTACTGGCTGCCATGAGGGCACAGCAGGCTCTACACAATGATGTCATAAGAACATAAGAGATGCCAATGTTGGATCAGGCCAAAGGCCCATCCAGCCCAACACTCTGTATCACACAGTGGCCAGAAATACCAGGGGCCATCAGGAGGTCCACCAGTGGGGCCAGGACATTAGAAGCCCTCCCACTGTTGACCCCCCCAAGCACCAAGATGACAGAGCATCACTTGCCCCAGAGTCCCTATCTATACCTTGTGGCTAATAGCCACTGATGGACCTCTGCTCCATATGCTTATCTAATTCCCTTTTGAAGCCGTCCAGCCTTGTAGCCACCACCACTTCCTGTGGCAGTGAATTCCAAGTGTTAATCACTCTTTGGGTGAAGAAGTACTTCCTTTTATCACATGTTACAGGAAAAAGGGATGGAAATGGGACACGAGGTTGCTGTATTCAACAGCAGCTGTATATTTGCTGTCACATCTTGTTGTCTCATGGGGCTTCGAACCTGGACTGCCTTCATTCTGATGCAACACTGCAGCTACTACCTCGTACCAGCCCTGCTGTCGTGCATCCTCCCTGTGGATCTCCTTGCTGGGATGCATCCCTGCCTACATGCATGTCCCTCACTGTGTCTCTTTATTCCTGTACTGGTGAATGGGTGTGGCTTTCCCACTACCACAGCCTTGAGACATGACAAGCGGCATGTGCTGATGTTTTCCTTGTAAAGGTAAAGGTTCCCTTGCTCGAAAGCCAGTCGAATCCGACTCTAGGGTTGCGGTGCTCATCTCCGTTTCCAAGCCGAAGAGCCAGCACTGTCCGCAGACGTTTCCGTGGTCATGTGGCCGGCATGATTAAACACCAAGGCGCACGGAACGCTGTTACCTTCCCACCAAAGTGGTACCTATTTATCTACTTGCAATTTCTTGCTTTCGAACTGCTAGGTTGGCAGGAGCTGGAACTAGAGACGGGAGCTCACTCCATCATGTGGCACACTCGGGTCTCGAACTGCTGAACTACCCACCTTCCACAGCCTGCAGTTCAGTGTCTTAACCACTTGAGCCACCGCAGCTCCTGTTTTCCTTGTACACAGCTGTTAAAGATGTGTGGGAGCCCTAATCTTGAAAGGCTGACCGATCCTGCAAAGATGAGCAAAAAGGACTTTGACCTCATGCTCTGAATCTATCTGCTTATGCTCAAACCAGGGGAGGGAAATCTTTGACTTCCTCCACAAGAGATGGCATGTCTCCAGCAGTGTAACTCACCTGAATTTAAAATACAAGTCTTAAAACCCCACTTCCCCAACAGGCTTCATCCCTGCTAGCCAAAAGCCACTTAAATATAAAGGCCTTATTTATTGCACTTCTAAAAGGGTTTGTGGAGTTTCTTTTGCAAAATGGGGGAGCTTAAGTTGAGGACCGGTGCCAAGATCCCCTTTTGGGGAGTTTCCTGTTGTCCAGAGTGGGACTCTGAAGAGGGGGCATAGCAGTGTTCTCAATAAGATGGTGCTGCAGGGAGCCAGAGGGATTCCCATGATTGATATTATTGGCTGCATTGAAAACATTTGGGAGAGAGAGCACAGTCAGTCCTCTTAAACAGAGTCACCGTCTTCTAAGAAGTCCATTGTATTTCTGCTTTGGGTTGCACTGAGACTGTTGTCTATATGTTTGGGTCTTCTAGGAAGAGCTGCTAGTTCCCTGGAGGGCTAAGAGCTGATGCTTCAGGGGGTACTGCCTGAGAGGTATTTGGAGGCAGGAGCAACACCTGGTGGGTGAAGAGAAGCGCCTGGCTGAGCTTGGTGCCTCAAGGTGGAGCCTGACTAATTCAGGGGCGAAGTGAAAAGCAGAGGGTCCCCAGGCAAGGAGAAAATGCCCTGCCCTTTGCTTCTTAGCTCCTCTCCCTGTAACTGTATTCTCAAACCCTGAAAATGAAGTTGATATCTTTCTGACACCAGCCACCCTTCACCTACAACAGAACCAGCAGGGGCTGTGGCTCAGTGGCAGAGCATCTGCCTGCTGTGAAGGTCCCAGGTTCAATCCCCGGCATCTCCACTTGGAGGGTCTAGCAGTAGATGTGGAAGACCTCAGCTGGAGACCCTGCAGAGCTGCTGCCAGTCTGAGTAGACAGGACTTTGATGGACTAACGGTTTGAGTATAAAGGCTGCTTCACGTGCATGAGCTGGAAGTGGGTTTACTGGCCCTGCTCCTGTTAACACAGAAATTTAGCCGATGGAAGTTCTTCCCATCACTTTATAAATAAATAAGTATATCTCCTTGCCAGGAAGAGTTTTGTCTGCTTCATTTCATTGTGACAGGCTGCTGTTAAAGGCACAGGAGAAGGGCCATGAACAACAAAAGAAGTGGCAATGCTACCAGGAGGGCAAAGAGGAGTTGGTAGAGACAGGGGACCCTCTGGGTAATTTCAGTCTATAGCTGTCATCTTAGGACTGTTGCCCAGGGGTGGCGGGTGCAGCGCCCTTGTCATGAAATCATTTTGAAGAGGACTAGGAAAAAGCTTCATGCCTGGCCCTAGGGCCACAGGAGGCCAGTCCTATGGAGTAGCTAGCCAGAAATGGTTTTGGGGAGGGCGTGATGCTTAAAGGATTGTTTAGGCCCAAATGGAAAATGTTCGGAGGAGCAGAGAAAGGGGATGGAGAATGTCAGGGCTGGGCCGGGGTCTTTTTTACCTTTCTTCTGAATGCCAAGTGACCAGTGTTATCTGTCTTGCGATTTGCCATGATAGGAATGTCCGAGCGGCTTGGTGGATGAGGAGACCTTCAAACACATCTACTCTCAGTTCTTCCCCCAAGGAGGTGAGTCATGCAACTCTCCAGCTCCCAGGGCTGGCTCAGATGGTACACACAAACAAAAACCTTAGGGTCAACCTGAAGCATTTTGGTGCTTGAGACAGAAAATCCAAGGGGTGCCCCAACACATGAATGCATACAGTCTGGGACACAACCTGCACGGAAGTTCTCTTGTGCAAGTCCCACTGACAAAGACTGAGGGGAGGCTGGCTCTTCCACAGCTCTGGTTCATTTCCTTGCAACTAGGGGCACCTTGACAGTTGTGGGGTAGAGTTTCCAAGATTGTGCCACGATGAAGCCCCAGCTAGCTGCAATGTGTGTGTGATTAAAAATGCTGTATGTTGTCTTCCCTATCCCCCACGAATATTGTTAGTCCAATTGTCAAAGAGGAACTGTAAATCGCTCAGAGCCCGCAGGTGTGTGGGAAAGAGCGATCAATAAATCGAAAGTATTATTATTTTCCTTTGCAGCCCTAAGCATTGAGAATGCACGAGCCCAGTGTTCAGCAGATGCCGCAAACAACCTGACTATCTGAACTTTGGTCCCCTCCAAATTGCTCCCCCACCTGCTGCCCAAACACACACAGCCCTCAGTCCAGTTCATCACAGAGCTGACCTTGCTTGAAACCCTGGGTGCCAGATTTGCACTGAGAGGCATAAACAGGTGCAGAGAGCTTCCCTCCACCAGCAAAACACCAGGGCAGTAACTCTCATATGGAGCCGTTTCACAGTGAGCAGCCCGCTGATGCCAGCTTTGAAAGGCAGAATCATCCCCAGACTTGAACTGAAGATAGCAGGGACTGATTCTGGGATCTTTGGCAGGCCAAGCAGCTGCTCTGCCATTTGCTAAGACTTCTGCCCCATTCCTCAAAGAGTTAGGCACACAAATTCATTTCTGGTATCTAAACAGTCTGATGGGAACCATTCATGGGGTTTGCAGATTTGCAGGGGGGGGGGGCTATACATTTTAACATAACGTCATCTGTGTCAGAACAAAGTTTGAGTCCAGTGGCGCCTTTAAGGCCAACAAAGTTTTATCCAAGGCACACTTTGTCAGATACCAACCTGGCAGCCCACCCACTTGAATCTATCTTCATGGAAGTCATCTGTTTCAGTCTGCATTACAATTAGTTATTTGGGGCTGGTTTGAAAGGTACTGCTCATTTGTACAATTAAGCATATTTACATTTAAAACTTTTATTTGCATTCTATGAAATCTTGAGAACCATAGCTTGGTAGATCTGCTGAGGATTCTCTGTTGGAGATCCTGAACTCCACCCCAAAAACTACAATTACAGAATTTTCAGGAGCAACAGAACCACCATTAACCAATTTAATCTGAATTATGGTAATGCACATACTTCCATGCCCTGACCCGGAAGGCTCAGGCTTGTCCGATCTCATCAGATCTTAAGCAGGGTTGACCTTGGTTAGTACTTGGATGAGAGACCACCATGGAAGTCCAGGGTTGCTACGCAGAGGCAGTCCACAGCAAACCACTTCTGTTCATCTCTTGCCTTGAAAACCCTATCGGGTTGCCATGAGTTGGCTGCACTTTCCACCACAACTTCTCCTTTAGGTTGATACACTGGGACCAAGAGAACCTGAGCTTAACTCCCTGTTCAACTACAACGTTCATGTGCTGGCCATGAGCCAGTCACCCTCTCTCAACCTAGCCTGCTTCACAGGGTTGTTGTGAAGATAAAATGGAATGTTTCCCATTTAAATCCACCTGAGCTCCTTGGAGTAAATGCAGGTTACAGATGTGATGAAGGAATGACCACAGCAGCACAAGAGCATCTTTCCCACATTTGCTTCCAGCACTGATCCATTTCTGTAGGTGAGACAAATCCTGTGGCCCCTTCCCACATGATTCCATCCGACAGGCACGTGGATCCACATGGGAAGACAACTTATAGGGAAGCAGCTCCCATGCGACTGGGGCAAAATGTGAATCAGGTCTTAAGTACACTCAGTGAGCAGTACTCTCTGACCATTTGCACGCCATCTGCTTCTACCATTCTCTTTCCAGATGCCACCATGTATGCTCATTTCCTGTTCAATGCCTTTGATGTGGACCGGAATGGAGCCATCCGCTTTGAGGTAAATATCCTTGCCACTCCTGGGGTCATGGTTCTGGTTCTGTTCCTAGTTTTGGAGGGAGAAATCTAGAGACAGGCAATAAATGAAAGAGGTTTGAGGGAAGTATTGTTTTATTCTCGTGATGTCATGTTTTCTTTATTTTAAGAAATGTATATACACTTTGATCAAGCAAGTTTTGCAAATGAAACAAAATCCTATCAAACCTGTTCACCACAGACAAAAAAAAAATTCAAATGAGCAGCAGTCCCTCTTTCAAATTGCCCTCAATATCTGGGGGGGGGGGAATTTAATCACCTTTGCCCTTATATTGCTGGGATAAATTTCTTTGTGTTGGTTAGCCAATATTGTTAAGATTTTTTTATATACATAATTTTTATTTTAAGAAAATAATGGGGATACAGAAAGAAACAGGGGGAATGGGGTATATACAATAGAAAAAACATTACATAAAATATTTACATTTATCAAGGACATTAATTTTATGTAAAATGCGTAAAGCAAAAATAGAGTATTTTCAAAGATGCTTCCCTTCTCAGCTCATTAGGTTTTAACAATGCTTTTAGAATTACAACTATGTCAAGGGGGGGGGGAGACCAAGATTTGACTGGCAAAAGGGGAAGAAGGAAGCAAAGCAGGTCTTCTTGGCAGTGCTTGCACGCTGCTAAATACATTGGAAACAGCAATAATAGTATTTAGTAGCCCTTGCCTGCAGAGTGGCAGCGGGGCTGTAGATAAAAATGTAAGCTAGTGGAATTGTCATGACTTCCTCTAAAGAAAGGAAGTACCCTTGGCTTAGCATGCTGGGCCCTGGGGCAAATGGACTGCTGGATCTCATGTGTAGAGGCACTGTTGGGTCTTGCTTGGTAAAGTAGTAGTTGGGTGCATACAGTGTGCCAGCACCATATGTATGTGCCATGTTGAAGTGCATGTGTAAGAAGGGTGAATTATGCTGACTTTCTTTAAATGGGCCCTCCAGTCGTTAACTTTGAAAAAGCACTGTGTTGAGTCTGATCATATTTAAATATGATTTTACCATTGATTTTTTTAAGTTGACACTTTGATTTTTGTTCAAAGAAAGATGCAGTTATACTTAGCTAAGCAAATTTCCGTTTGAGACAGTCCGAAACTCATTTCCAGCAGTAATACAGTTAGTTTTTCTTGAGCGGGGAGAGATAAACAAGAGGCAAATTTGTTGCAGCATGGTTCCCCCCCCCATGTTTTGAATGGCTGTCCTTTTATATTCTAAAAGTCACCCTGAACTTACGAGATAAATGAATAAATAAAAGAGCCATTGTCTACTGAAGCATCACAGACAACATTTGTGGTCTGTTGTTGTGGCCACCGGGGCTGGGATTGGGTGACTGGTATAAAAATAGATTTAAGGAAATAGAAACAGTAAATCCAGTTTCTAAATTTAGAACTGGAAACCACATCGGTAGGGAAAAATTACTCCGGAAGCATCACAACCAGTATCATTCTGCTCTATTCTTCTAAGGGTCAAGGTTATTGTCTCAAAGGCTTCTTCCAGAAAGACTACATGTAAAGTGGCTGTTTGAGGGTAAAGCATTTTTTCTTCCACATCCTCTTATGCGATTTATTTGTCTTTGCTCCATCCTTCGTTGAAGGATTTTGTCATTGGGCTCTCCATCCTGTTGCGTGGAACGGTGCATGAGAAACTCAACTGGGCATTCAATCTCTATGACATCAACAAAGATGGCTACATCACCAAGGAGGTACCTTCCTTGGGGGGGAGGTAAAGATGAGGAGTGCTGTGGCAACCAGAAAACATGTTTGTCTTTTAATCCAGTGTGAGGAGCATTGTGAGTGGTGTTGAGTGGGGTCGGGGGTGGAATTGTTTTCTTTTTTCAAGGTGGTTTAAAATTTACATGGAGAATGCCCCTCTGTCAAACGCTAATGAAACAAATGCACAACAATCTATGACAGGCTGATATGGCGACTCATACGAAAAGCAAAGGGGGAATGGCATCAAGGCAAAGTCAAATTCGCTTGGAATGTAAATATACAATTTTCCTTTATGTATTCTAATACACACAAATTCTGTGCCAAGGAAGACTGGTCTCCCATTATTTAAGTGTACTTGCATTATGGTCATATTTCACCTAAGGTAGCCTCCCTCTCTCTGTGTTTGCTTGTTATGTTTCCAACCCCTTGAATTCATCCACACACATTTCCTGCGCCTTTGGCATCGCACATTTCAGCAGGTCTCCACTGCACATTTTAAAACATGTCTTCACAATCACACAAGCAAGCTGAGGCTCCCAGCCAACCTATTTCTGCACCCTAAAGCATAGTTCGTATTTGTGCAGAATTATTTAATTTACAAAACGTATACCCCGCCTTTCTGCCATCAGGGTCACCAAGGTGGCCCGTTGCAGCAAAGACCCAACCTTGGTCATTGGTGGCAGCAAATAAGGGAGCCGAGGGGCTTAGCTGCATGATACGCTGTTCTAGAGTCCAGAGTTCCAGGGGACTGTCACAAAGCATTGGGGCCTTGATTCTGATCACGACTGCAGCACACAGGGAGAGAAGACTTTGGCCACCACATACATGCCAGTTTCTCACCCTGAGTCAGCTCTATTTGCCCTGTTGGGGAAATTAGTCTAACCCATAGATCGGGGTTCTCCAACCTTTTTGAGTTTCTGGGCATCTCTGGAATCTGACACAGGTGCTGCCACAAAATGGCTGTTGTAGGTTAATTTCAGTCACGCCGTGAAGATCCTTGTGCTGTGGAGGCCGCTGCTGTCAAATCAACTTAAAAAAAAATCTGCACTGCCAATCAAACTTCCAGTGTCCAAACAAAAGCCGTGCTGTGCAAAAGGCCCACCTGGCCCCACCCACTTTCTAAAAACACTTGTTGGGGTGCCAGGAAATCTGTCAGTCATCATGATGGTATCCATGGGCACCACACTAGGGACCCCTGCCATAGATATACACGAAGTCCCTAATAGTGGCTCCCACAAGGTTGTTTCAGGTCGGGAAAATTGTGCTGGGGAAAACAGTGAAGTCCCTTGTGCTGTCGTCCTCAACTGAATCAGGCCCCTGCAAGTTGCACTTGGGACCTCCCATCACACATCAGATGGACAGTCTTGGGGGTTGGACCCAGCAACAATGTCTCATGTAGCCAAGGCCTGAATCTCCCACGATAGAACATCCTCTGAGAATGGCCAGCCACCAATTTACCACGAGGTCCTTGAAAATATTGGTTCTGATCTACCGAGGCTCTGATGCCACTGTCATTGACAGACAGGGAGAGAATTCCAGGCATGGCAGGGGGCAACAGGGGAGAGAGGGCAGAATCATTTAAGAGAATGGGTAACTTCTGGGGGTGGCTGATGGTGGTAGAATTAAAACCATAAAAGTCACAGAATAACGAGAAATAAGAACAGAAAGGCAAGCATGTGAAGACAGAGGTGGTGCTTCCCTTGAGTAACTTGCTCACAAGCAGTTATTTTCTGTTACTGAAAAAGCTGGCTCAATCTGGCCTGTGGTTCATACTGACAGCTTCTGGCTCTCTTTCTCTGCCAGGAAATGTTGGCAATAATGAAATCCATCTATGACATGATGGGCCGCTATACTTACCCAGTCTTGAGGGAAGATGCTCCCATTCAGCACGTGGAAAAATTCTTCCAGGTAGGAAAGAGGGCATCAGTGGGTTAGCAAAGAAAGCATCCTGTCCATTGAAAGGGAGGAGTGCCCTATATATATAGCCTGACAAGCACATAGATAGGGAGAAGAAACTGTCCGAGAGAGAGAGGCGCTGGGAAGGAACCCACAAGATGCGAGAGGAGCAGGAGCCTCAAGCTGCTACACAGAAATAAGCATGGCAGGATTATCTTAAGCCTTCCAGGAACCCGCTCTGCACTTTTCCAGAGCAAGTCTCTGCTCTATAAATTATGAAGGAGACTATTTTCAGACAACACAACATGAGTACACAGAATGTATTCGGGTTGGGGTTTGAATTTGGAAAATTGCCCTTTTCCTTGGAAGAATTTAACAGCTCATCGAACGGCAGGCAGAAGTCCCGTGAGGGGGAAACAGCAAATGACATACTTGGATGGCTGTCTGTGGGCTCGTAAGGTGGGAGAACAAGGACAGGCAGGGGAGGCGAGGGAGGTTGATCTGGGCTGAGCACTGCCTCCTGGGATTAGGCGTCTGCCACTCATGGAGCCCCTTTTACATTTCAGAAAATGGACAAAAATCAAGATGGGGTGGTCACGATCGAGGAATTCCTAGAAACTTGTCAAAAGGTGAGCTCCACTCAGCCATTGCCAAGCCTGACTTTCACAGAAGGCATTTACGCAAGGCCTGCAGTGTCCTTTAAAATGCTGCAGTTTTAAAAAGCATTCTGAAATGTTCCCATGCAGGACCCATCAAAGTGAATGGAATCCCTGCAACCATCACACAAGATGCCAGAGCAAGAGGAAAACAATTAGAGTTGGGGGGGGGGAATTCGGGGGAGATGGCTAATCCACAATGGCACAGGGCATTTCCTGTGGAAGTCCCTGGTGCCATCCATTAGGTTCCCCAGACACAAGTCTACCCAAAGGAAGGGAACTCATACCTCTTGTGGGTAAGAAACTTAAGGCCAATTCACACAACACAAGATCTTTGCAGCCACCACCTGGACTCCGAAGCACACCTGCAGTGGGAGTTTTGTGCTTCCCTGATATATCGCCCTGATTCTGATGGCGCAAGGGAAGAATGGGTGTCAGCCTTTCCCACTGTGTCATTTTTCACACCCGGAAACAGCCCTAGTGAACAGCTATTTGTTCTGGTGGGAAACCTATGTGTAGCCATCATTGCATGCAAGTTAACCACCAGAGTGAATAGCAGCTCATCAGGGATATTTCAGAATGCAAAAATGGGGAGGAGGAGAGGCTGAATCTGATTCTTCCTGGGTGCTACAGTTGCGATCAAAATCAGGCCTGCGTGCATCTGGGAGGCACAGAACTCCCACTTCATGCCTGAGACAAAGTCCTCGTTGTAGCCACTAGGATTTTTGAATGGTATGAACTGGCCAGTTTGGTGTAGTGGTTAAGAGTATGGACTCTAATCTGGGAGAACCAGGTTTGATTCCCCACACCTCCACATGCAGCTGCTGGTGTGACCTTGGATCAGTCACAAGCTATTTCAGATCTGTTCTCTCATGAGCAGTTCTCAAGAGAGCTCTCTGAGCCCTACCTACCTCACAGGGTGTCTGTTGTGGGGAGGGGGAGGGAAAGAAGATTGTAAGCCGCTCTGAGACATCTTCGGGTAGTGAAGGGCGCAGTATGAATCCAATCTCTTTTTCTCTCTTGGGTATGTGCTCTCATTGTCAGGTACCAGCAATGCCCCCATAAGAAAAGTACTTGCTAGGGCAACATGAGCTGCAGGCTCCGTGGCTAGGGATGGGCACGAACTGCATTTTTGTAGTTCATTTTGGTTTGTGGTTCGTGGCCAAACCATGAACAGATACAACCGGTAGGTTGGTTTGTGAACCAAACTGGTTTGTAATGGTTCATGACCCCTGCTTTCTGCTCCCTGCCACTTTTCACAGGGAGCAGAAAGCAGGGGTTTCCTCACAAAAAGCAGTGGGAAGCAGAAAGCAGGAGTTTAAATGGCTCAGTGTTATTTAAATCCCTGCTTTCTGCTCTTCATGAACCACCTTAAAATTCGTTGAAGTTTGTGGTGGCTCTTCAGTTTCGAACCACAAACTTCCCAAAATTCGTAATGACCTTATGTTTGTGAGCCAGTTTGTGCCCATCCCTAGCCATGGCCTTCTAGTTAGGAAGGTATTTCCCAACTAGCCAAAAGCCAAGGCACACTTGTTTTCCAAATTAAAACTGGGAGACACTCCTCAGTGTTAGAACTGAAAGTGTATTTACTTTTAGCACATGTAAGGGTTAACATGTTTTCAGAGAAGCCTTGCTTCTGTGCTCCTGCATGACTTACTGATCTGGGATGACAAAGTCCAGAGCAGTGATCCATGCAGACTCACAATAGGCAGCCTCATTGCAGGAGCAGGTAATGTCTGTCTTCATTAAAAGTGTATGAATGATCCAATGTGATGAATCGGAAAAAGCCAGCACTCTCCTTCAAGACTGGTTGGAATGAACCAAGCCTAGAACTGGGACTCTTGCAGAGATGGAACATGCAGCCTCTTTGGAGGACAGCAAAGTCTAAGGCATCTCTGCTCCAGGAACGACTGAATAATCCAATCTCACCCAGTGCAGAAGCATGACATAACGACTTGACCCTACCAGAAGAAGGCAAGGCCCTTGCAGTAAAACATGCAGAGACAGAGTAGGCAGCCTCCTTTCTGATTAGGCATTTTGAGCTTGCATAAACTTCACATTATTTCAATTAATTTATTTCTCATGGCGCACCATTTGGGAATTATCCCGTTATATCCGCAGGCCGGGGGGAATGAATAACAGGAAGGTACTGGAGCTATTCCTTTTAGTTTGAACCACAGAAGTTTGGCACTGATTCCTCTTCTCTCTCCCTCCCTCCCTCCCTTTCTCTCTGCTTCAGGATGAGAACATTATGAGCTCCATGCAGCTGTTTGAGAACGTCATTTAGGAGTCTGCGAGTCCCACCCACCTCGTCTCTCCCGGCCCACATGATTCCTCCTGGCCTGCACTTGGATGGATTTATCCATCTTTCTCATGAAGCACACACACATCTTTCTGAGAAAACAAAAACTTTTTTATATTTAAAAACAAACAAACAAAAGATTTAAAAAATGGGGGAAAGATACCATTGTTTGCAAGACTTGCTGGAGCAGGAGAGAGAAAGGGGGAGAGAGACCTGAAGGGAGAAAATTGGCTTGCAGGGGACTTTCTGGCACAGCAGAAAATGTCACAAAATCAAAAGGCATCAGTCAGCATGTGGAAACAAATCCCCAGCAGCTTAGTGAGGAAGGGGCCTCCTTTCTGAGAAGTGAGCAAAGCTGCCCACTGGTTAAACTCTAGCCCTTAGACAGAGTGCAGCCATGCTCTCACACAGCACCCATTCATTGCAATGGGGCTTGCACAGGAGAACTTCTAGAGAGGTTGCATCCTAGGTGTCAACCACTTTGAGCACCACCCTTTTAGGCTGGGAGCTGATGTTCTAGTTTATACAGCCAAGTGAACCTGGACATTAAATTGGGTTACATCTCACTTCTCCTAATCCGCACCCCCAGGCTTCATTTAAAGCGTGAGGAACAGGAGGATGCTGAAATGGCTTGTCTAAAGCTGTCCGTGTGTCACAAGGCCACGCCACACCAACAGTGCTGCTGATCGCATCACCCCTTGTAGGCACAGCTAATATGACTGACCCTGTCTGCAGCAGCAAAGGCCACTGCGAAAGTGAGTACCCACAATGCAAATGCTGCCAGATGTGCAGGAACATTTCAGAATGCAAAGGAAGTGTGTTGAAACTGCAGACTTGCAGAGCTACAAGGAAGTCAGCTACAGATTTTGAATCCTTCTCTCATTCTCATGAAAAGCAGAAGGATATTCTCAAAGTACTTGGGCATGTGTATGGCACAGTCTAGCCTAGATGCTCCTATGGCAGTGGTCTGAAACTTCATACTCTCAGGGGACCTTTTCCACATTTGACTTGCCTGCCCAACAACCCCACAGCATTTACAAAGATTCTGGGTGCTTTCTCAGGCACAGGCTCAATCATGCAAGGGTGAGAGATCTCTGTTGCAGTGAATGAACAGACTATGCCCCTTTGTTTCATCCCAAAATGCCCTGCAGTGCACAAACCAGGGAAAGATCAAGTCATGGTAAACAAGCTGCTTTTTCGGGAAATCTTGCTCACCGTGATGAATCTTCTTATCAGCTGAATGAGTTCCAAGGAACTCCGGGCTCGATAAGAAGACTGAAAAGTAGGGACAACCAGATTCTCTCCAGTCAGTTCTCCTAGTCAGTTCTCTCCAGTCAGTTCTCCCCTGGTTTCAGCTGCACCTTGCTCCCCATCCTTCTCTGCCGGTTTATCTTAAAGATTCCTTACAGAATCGGTGCATGTTTCATTTGCTGCTGTTTTCCCATTGCTTCTGATTTCCTTCTTGCACAGATGTGCATTGATTAAATCACAGCACAAAAGGAATCTTGATGTGATCACATGAAGATTACGTTGTGCCCTATGATTTAATCCATGTGCATATGTGCAAGTGGCATGTCGGTAACTGTCCAAAGAAATGGAAAATTATGGCAGGAGGCACATATGCAGGTTAGAAAGCAGTCTGAAACCACCCCCACCACCCCCAAGGAAGAATGGCGGATTGTTGCTGCTCTAGAAACAAGATAAAATAATGCTGGAACCAGCAATCCAGAGAGAAATTCTGATGGAATTTCTCAAGCATGCTTATGAACACGACTGTCCTCTGCCACCCACCCCAAATTTCACTCGACTTGCCACTTTACCAGTGCCATTCTAAAGTAGAGTCACACCCTTCTAAAGACATTAAAGTCAATGGGCTCAGAAGGGCATAACTCTAAAGCACTCGTGTCTGTTACAACATAGCCCGGGTTTCAAATTTCTTGTTCTCTCAAGATTCAAAACAGTGGCTGACAGTCTCTCCCCATCTCTTTCTCCCTCTCTGCTCCAGCTGCCCCAGAGACAGACAGTGTCTCCCATTGCCCACCAGGCTATGAAGTGTGGTTTCCTTGTCCTCTCCAGCCCACACACAAACCCAGCCCCTCTCAGGATGTTGTGAGTTTGCACCTGATGCTTCCTGACGTATGTGCAGTATAAGGAATGGCCGCATGCCTCACTAGCCTTTTGACTCCAGCATCTCCCTGAACCTCCTTTCACAGCACAACCTGGGGAGACAGTTGCCGGTTCCTGATCTCTGTAACTACTTGATATTACTTCAGTCACTGTATATTTTAATAAAATAAGCTTGAAAAAGACAAGGAGACCTCGGTCATTCTTGCAGCATATTAGTCAGCATCCCGGTCGACCAACAAATAATTAAGGATAAGAAGCCAGGAGCTACAGAGGGATAGGGAGGAGGGGTGAGGAAGGACTTGATGGATCTGAGTGCTGTTGGACAGGCAGGTGGGATAATTTGGCAAAACAAACTAGGGCTGGGAAATGCTGTGTCTGATGGTACAGTTATACTTCTTTGCTCATTAAAATGTGGCAACAGACAATTTACAGTCTGGGTATGCCAAAGCCCACCTACGTCAAATAATCATAACAGATGCAACTCCTGCTGAGTTCAGTGGGGCTTATCCCCATGTGTCCCTAACACTGAAGCCTGAAATGGACATTACCTTTGCATTGGATTGTAGCCATTCTATGCCACACACTTTAGCAATTGTCTGTTTTTGTCCTAAGTTCTACTACAGCTGTATTGGGGGGGGGGGGTAGGCTAGAGTGAAGCAGCTGAATCTGTAAGAACTTGGGGCCACCTTGTGGTGCTCCATCCTCTCCACATAACACACACACTGAAGTCTTCCTTCTGCAACCTACTTCCTCTACATCGGAGTACCAGACCAAGGGATTAGATTCTTTCAAAGATTTTTCATAACAGTTGTGAAACATGTTGGTATACTTGTCAATCATTTAAAGCTAGTTCTTAATATCCTGCCAGTTTGTCACTAGAATGTGTATACATCTGCCTGTTACCAAAACCTTCAGGAAACAGATGCCTTTTGAGCCCATTTACATTTCAAAATGCACCATTCGCTATGGGAAGGAAAGGCCACCTTGGATGTTATGTAATTTCCTAATGCACCAGTACAGAAGTAGCCTTTAAAAAGTGCCTTAACTCATAGGCCTACCAACATTATCCCCTCCAAAAAGTTAACCATATAGTTCATTAACCTACTACTTAAACCATATAGCCTTAAAAGATCAGTATAACTGCTCATATATTTTGTACAGATTTTTCAAAAAGGCATTTTGGCTTGTGACGCATTTGCTCAACTTGCAAAAGTCAAGATGGGCTCTTTAGCAGAGAATAGTTCATGCAACTAATTTATAAAGCAAACATACAAAATTGTCAGCAAACTGGATAGTTTATTAAAAACAATAGCCTTTCTCTGTCCTCACACAAGAACTCGCCCTACAAGAAGTACAACAGTACCAAAGCAAACACTGACCGCTTTAATACATACTGAGTAATGCACTTTCAATCCCCTTTCAATGCACTTTGAAACTAGAATTTACTGTGTGAAATGGAAAAACCCACTTGCAAACATTTACTAAAGTGTAATAAAAGCACATTATTCAGCATGTGTAAAAGCTCCTCCTATCATTTCCAAATAGAAAGAAGAAAGTGGAGAGACAGCCCATTTTGCAAGAGGCCAGATTTCCAGTTTTGCTGTTTGATGCCATGATAAGTGAAGAGGGAGTTTTATTTCCCCATATCCTGCAAAAGCTGTATCTGCATAGGAGAAGTAGGTCATTATCCCCTTACTCCAAACTGGGGAGGGAGGGCCTCTGAGGCAGTGCTCCACAGCAACCCTGCAATGCATCATATATCACATAGGGTACACGGGCACAATTTATTTATTTATTTTTCACATTTATACCCCGCCCTTCCCAGTGGGCTCAGGGCGGCTTACAGAGGCAAGGCAGAACCTTGCCATAACTGAGTTCCATTAGTTAATGTGGCTGCAAGTCTATTAATTTATAGATTAAGATGGTGTCACGGCTCAGGTGGGGTGTCACCTGATGCTGCCACCACTCTGGATTTAGGTTCCCTTGAGAAGGCCCAGAGCACCCTCCCAAGACCTTCAGACCTCCCTTTAGGTCGAATAACAGGCGTGAGGACCAGGCAGAGTAAAACAAGGAAAAGGTTTATTTTATAGGTCAAACAACGTGCAGAATAATAACAGTAAATGGGTGAAAAGAAATCAAATGCCCTAACGCGTCTAAATTTACTTACTCTAGCTCACTATCTCAAGTGGCCTTACACTACTCACCCCTCCATCAGGATGAGGGTTTTTCCCCTGCAGCAGCCTTTCTTCTAACTCTGCCCTCTGGAAGAAAGAACGGCTCTTCCTGCTGCTCCAGAATTTTTATTCCCAGCCCTCCTCTTTTCCTGTTGGTCCATTTTGGCTCCAAAACCTCCCAGGGACTTCTGGAAGTTGTAGGCCCAGCCTCACCTACTGCTAGCCAGGCTCTCTGGGCCTAGTAGGCTTCTGGTGATCATGACAGATGGGTAGCCATGTTAGTCTGTAACAGTAGAAAAGAGTAAGAGTCCAGTAGCCCCTTAGTAAAGGTAAAGGTTCCCTTGCTCGAAAGCCAGTCGAGTCCGACTCTAGGGTTGCAGTGCTCATCTCCATTTCCAAGCCGAAGAGCCAGCGCTGTCCGAAGACGTTTCTGTGGTCATGTGGCCAGCATGACTAAACACCAAGGCGCACGGAACGCTGTTACCTTCCCACTGAAGCGGTACCTATTTATCTACTTGCCATTTCTTGCTTTCGAACTGCTAGGTTGGCAGGAGCTGGAACCAGAGACGGGAGCTCACTCCGTCATGCAGTGCACTTGGGTCTCGAACTGCCATACTACAGACCTTCCGGTTTGCAGCGCAGCATCTTAACCTCTAAGCCTTACAAACTAACAAAATTTGTGGTAGGATATGAGCTTTTGTGAATGACTTAAGAAGTGAACAGTGACTCACAAAAGCTCATAGCCTACCACAAATTTTGTTAGTCTGTAAAGTGCTGTAATTTTATAGTGCACTCAAGACAAAAGACTAAAAATGCGATCAGACAATTTAAGGTAGAAAACAATGCAAACAAAAACAATAACATATTACATACTACTCTATGTACTGCTCATGGTATTAGAAAAACAGAAACCAAAAGCATAGTACGTGCAATAATGACTGGAACAGACCACACTAATTCTCTTTATAAAACCACTCTTCTATAAGTCTACAGCTCAGCTGCAATCCTAAACAAAAAACATTTCAGGCCCTCCCATGTTCTTGTTCTTCCCCCGCCCCTTCTATTTTTAAACATTCAATTTGGTTAATTGTTCTGGAGACCTCAAAAGCTTGCCAGTGTTTGGCTAAGACCAACCAGTATAACAAAAAAGGAGTTACATGGATTTTACTTCAGACAACCACTTACTAGGAACTTAGTCCCATTAACCACAACAGGACTTCAGGACTTCTGAGTAAAAAGGCACAGAACTCTATCGTCAATCATCACAAGCGGCGTAAGAAGACCCAGGTTTCAACCAAATCGCCCCTTAAGTCACCAAGAAAGGGCTCCGTTCACTCTCACTGACACACAACACTCTCCCACTCCTCCAGTCTTGTTTCTTCTCTAGGTATTCAATTAGCCCGGGCTCCCGTTGCAACAAGTCATCGCGAGAATAGGAACGAAAGGACGCTGGGAATTGCAGTTTTTACTGAGTGGGTTGCTCAACAAGTACACGGTATGTACTAAATAGCGCCGAATGGGAACAACCTCTTGGAGGACCGCGTGGTTTCCTCTTGGGTGACAGCCTCCTCCCCTGGTGTTGCAGGGTAGTCGCAGACGCAACGCCAGTACGTAATGCAAAAAATCCTTACAGTACCATAAAGTCAAAAAGAGAGCGATCATAGTTAACGGGTTAGGCCGGAAGTTTAGGACTACCTGCCAATCTAGCCCTTTCCATGTCTATGGTGGGGGGGGGTTCGCCCCTCAAACAGCGTCCAAACCTCCAAGGGGGTCTATGGCCGCTACGAAAATATAAGGGGACATAAGAAAAACCCGTACACGACCACGCATCCAACCGCTGCTTAACGCGCTGCTTAACGCAGTACGTCGCGGAGAAACTTCAAGGGCCGCCAATCCTGGGCTCTCCTCAGAAACGGACAAATGCTAGAGCAATGCACGTTTTAAATACCTTTAAAAATCGAATGTGAATGTTCAGGATCAACAGTGGACTACATTGCAGGGTTTCCCCCTATCTGCAACCAGTACCGCCCGGCGAGTGGGGGGGGGGGGCGCTGTGGCTGATTGAGCACCACACTGCAGATGGGGAGTGCGAGAGATAGTACAACAGCCCTGCAGTATAGCACAGGGTGATACTGTACCACCTAGGAACAACTACTCTTTTTCAGGCGAGAGAGGGCAGTGTTCTCTCACACACAAAATCAAGTTAAACGGCTCAAAAGTCGCTCGCAGAAATTCACGTCATCGTTTCCCCATTCAGGCAGAACTCCAAAGCAAACCGGAGTCCATCGGTCGCGAATGACACTGCTCTATCTCTTAGCTCGTGCCATAGCTGAATCAATCGGCGCAGGCGCCATTACCGTCCCCTTCATTCGCAAATTCTGATTGGGTGATTTCCGCGATGCTTTCTGGAACTTGTAGTTTACTAGGCCTTGATCTATAGTTGATGTGCCGAGGCTGCAGAGAGACACAGAGGAGCTACGTGGCAGGTAACGCAGCTGCGAGGGAAGCTGTTGGGGAGGGGGGACTATCCCTGCGGCCTCAGCGGGCCAGAGTTGATGCCCAGTTCCTTATTTGCTGTTTCATATTCTTCCCCCAAATGATATTGATGATACTTAAACAGCTTTGGACCGCCCCAATGCATGCATTCTCAGACTATGGGGTCTCTGCCCGTCAAGGTGACACTCTTATGGGCCCAGGAAACTGGGCTTTGAATTGGGCCCCGGCCCGGTTCATGTCACCTTGCAATGCAAAGTCATAGGGTGTATGATTTGGGGTGGTCTAAAACTTACTTTGGGGTGCAGAGTCATTGGTACTTGTGGCTGAATTGGAGAATAAGGAACTGGGAACCAACTTCAACCACCACTTGGTCGCCCTGCTGAATTCACAGCCCGGGAAGTTGGTGGTTAGTTGCAATTCAACACTGCACATCCACACACCCCTGCCACCTGAGCTAGAATCTCACTGGTTAGTACATTG
Source organism: Gekko japonicus (assembly GCF_001447785.1). Classification (NCBI taxonomy): domain Eukaryota; kingdom Metazoa; phylum Chordata; class Lepidosauria; order Squamata; family Gekkonidae; genus Gekko; species Gekko japonicus. Next base: position 121,700 of record NW_015163130.1, read on the forward strand.
ATCTCGACCTTCTTGCAAGGAACTCAGGTAGCATGTGTGATTCTCTTTTCCCCATTTTATTCTCTCGACAGACCTATGAGGTAGGTTAGGCTGAATGTGTGGGACTGGCCCAAGATCACCCAGCAGACTTTGCCGCAAAGCACAGCAGGCAGGAATCTCTTGAGGCTTTCAGAGAAAGTTCATGTGGTGCAGTACAGCATTGGAGTACTGGACTTGGACCAGAGTCCACATCTTCAATTAGGTTGCTGAGCATGTGACCCCGCGTCTGCTTTAGAAGAAAGCAATTATACAAACGTGATTACTGAATAGATAAACCAACTTTTGGCTGACACATTTTTGGGGGAAGAGGCCTGTTCTGTGGCAGCAAGTTACACAATATACAGAAAAGTACCCAGGAAAAGCCCCCCCCCCATCACTTTATTGCCAGAGTTTTTCTGCTACAGTTCTCCATTTGAGAAATATTCCTTAAATTGTAGGTGCTGGCCGGGGGGGGGGGGGGGTGGGATGGAAACCCTACTTGGGAAATAATTCGCTTCTCTTATGATCGCCTAAAGATGTGTCCTGGGATCAACCCAACACTCCTGCTGGAGAAAGAGAGAGCCAATTGGACTTTGCAAGGGGCTGATTTTTTTTTCTGATCACATAATAGATTAGTTTTCCAATGCTTTATTTTTAATGTATTTTTATTTATAACCCTGTTTTTCTTCTCAATGGAGACCAGTTTACAACAGTGTTCTCCCTTCCATTTTATCCTTACAACAACCCTGTGAGGTAGATTAGGCTGAGAAAGCGTGACTGGCTCAGGACTGCCCAGCGAGCTTCCCTGGCAGAGTGGGGAGTTAAGGCTGGGTCATCAAGATCCTCGTCTGGCACACTAACCACTACACCACACCAGCTGTTCTGTGGGAAATTTTCCATTTTTAAAAGATTTGTTGTATAATAAATTAACAACAATAGCTTGATGCCATTACTAATACAACATTAGGAGATTTTGGCCATTTCTAAGGTGACAAAGGTGATTGTGCCTAGGAATTATGAGAGAATACATGTATGTCTGATTTGTATTACATACATATAATCCAATTTTTAAAAAATCAAGTTATGAATTCTTCTGATTGACTGTGCAGGTCAAATCAGAACCAAGGCCGGATTTCATATTTCATTTCAGTTTACAAATGAAAACAAAATCAAAACTGAATTATTTTTGCCTGGCTTTTAGGAAACACTCAGAGAAATGATGTGGAATGCTTTGCATTGTTTTAGTTTAATCAAGATGAAAAGGGAAATAGAGGAACCACTGGTCCCACTGCTATCCTAGTTTCTGTTTCTCAAAACCTATCACTTCTCAAAACCTATTACGAGTATGATCAGTGAAGAAGATAGGTTTTCATAAGTTGCCATTAGATCCACTGGCTTGGATCTTAGAATTTCTGCAGGTACAAGGGGACGCAATCTTTTGCCAACCCCCCCCCCCCCGCGGCTTCTTCGTTTCCCCAACCCTAGTCCTAGGAGCTGCAACCCTGTCCCCCAGGAGCAGCATTCTTTAGTGAAAATGTGGTAGTTCTGAATCAGGTTTGTGTTCCTCTGACACAGAACTAAAAAGTAATGCTAGTGATGTTGTCGAGAATAATAGGGAAACTGAATAACCTTAGTAGAAGAGAGTTACATTCCATTAAAATAGATAATCAGAGAGGCAGTTTGATTGAAATCTCTCTGGTAATGTACAGAAAAGAAATGAGAGAATATATCCTAATACCCCTTTCTGCTGATCAGGAATCCCAGGGATGACAGCAGGCAGGCTCCTACAACTGGCCGATATACCCATCCACCCCGAGCCAGATATACTATTTAGGAATACATGATTTTCATCTGCATGCGTGTGTGCATGTTATCCCCATAAGTGGCCTTGGAGGGGAGGAATACATCCCAAGGCCAAGCCGATTAAGCAGTGGGGGGGAGCAAATGTCCAATACAGATACTCCCTACATTCCAACATCAAGTGCATCAGCTTAACATGAAAACAGCCTGCCACAACGAGATAAATGGACACTAAGAAAGAAAAACATATTTTTAAGAGAGAGCAGCTTCAGTGCCTGTAACTTCTTCAGGGCTGGCCCACAGGGCATCGTGGTTGCAGATGGAGAAACTGTGGTTCACCGCTAACTCCTTCAGTTGCAGTGGTCTTCTGCAAGTGCTGCTACAGAAGTACGTGCTGCATTGTCCTTGAATTTGTACAGGTATTATTCCGATAGAAAATAACTCCCACATAAAGCTTTGAATTTGTGTATAATCACACTTAATCCCCCATCAGCTATTTCAGTTCTAGTATTTATTGCTATTAGGGCATAACATTAGCACAGAGTACTTTATAAATAGTGTTTTCTAAATATAAGTTAACATGCTAAATCAGATCACTTTCTCTTTAGGATAATGTACAATTTTCAAAAACTGTTTCTACCGGAAAACCACAGTGCTGGTTTGTTGCTAGCAGAGGTCATTTCGGGGGGGAACGCGGGGGAACGCAGTTTCCCCGGGTGAGGTACGGGGGGCGGGGCACATGACGAAGCCCCACCCCCTGTTTCTGGCCGCCCCGCTTCCGGCCCTCATTCAGCCAGGAGGAGGCAGGAGAAGAGGGAGGGTAAGTTGCTTCCTCCCTGCCTCTCCCCACCCCTGCCTGTCTGGGGCCAGGGAGGGCCTTCGTGGGGCTTCCTTGCACTCCCGCCGGCCTTGCAGGTCCACCGCCGGGCCCCTCATGGGGCTCGGCAGTGGAGCTGCAAGGCCGGCACCGGTGGCCGGGACCGTTGGGGGCGGGGTGTGTGGCTTTATGACACATTTCCAGTGATGACAGGAGGTGTGGCCTGATGACACACTTCCGGTGATGTCAGGGTGTGTGGCATATGCTAATGAGTTATGCTAATGAGTTCCCCTAGCTCTTTTTCTATGAAATGACCCCTGGTTGCTAGCTTAATAACTGTGGTGATCTGTGAATGCCTGGGACATTTTTTGGACTTCCTGTGCTAACTTCCATTCTTTGCAGCTCAGCTTTTCTGTTACTCTCTTGGCACCCCAGTGTATTGGTAGTCTGAGAGTAACAATTAGTTACTTAGTAACATCCTGTAGGCCACCCGTCAGATCTCTGCATAATTTTCTTGCCTCTTTCTCTTCTCTCTTGAATTCTCCCCCCCCCCCCCCATTTGCAGGGCCTGCGCTGACGTGTACTTCCCAGCATTTCATTTCCCAGCAAAGTCCTTCCCCTGCCTCCTTCCAGTTCTCACATATGCGCATACAACACTCAATGCCTTTTGGATGAATATGCAAACTGTGTCTAATGGACCTAGACAAGATCTAATTTGATGGGCTTTCCTATCTGTTTAAACATCTGTAGATAACAGCTGCATGGTGTGGTAGGATTTGCATCAGGATCACAGATCTGGTGAGAAGTAGCGTTAACCCTCCCCACGCACATGCCCTTTTCTTGATATAAATCTGCATATACATTTCTCCCGTATATTTCCTGTATTAGGGTAAATCCAGTACCACCAGCCGCTATTTAAAGATGTTTAAAGAAACAGGAGATATGTTAATGAATTTCTAATGTCTTATATGTCCTTGAAAAACTTTGCATTTGAGGGTAACGTCAGGAATTCCTGCACAAAGTCTGCGATCCTAAGCACAGTTACTAGGAGTAAGTCCCATTGGACTCAGTGGGATTTACTTCCAAATGTATGTGATTAGAAGGTAATTTCTGAGTGTCCAAATATCTCCATGTGTACTTCCTCTGTAATCCTTGGGCCTGGTTCACACAACAGCTGAACACAACAGTAAAACAGCCTTCGGACTACAGGATGGACAGTTTGTCTGATACTCATTTAAAGGAACCATTGCGTGCAGTGCTATGCAGAGTTACTTCAGTTTAAGTCCATCATTTTCAACAGGTTTAGGATTCCAACATTCGATGAAAATACATACCAATTATTGACTATCAATTTATTAACTATGCACAAGTCCACGTATGAATAACACAATTTTTTTTTGCATGTGTGGGTCACAAGCCAAGGGGCCCCCTAGTGGCATTGGCAGAGCCCTGGGAGCCACTGATCTCAGACTCATACAGGCGTGATGGGTAAGCTTGCAAATTGCTGCATCCTGTGCAGCCACCAATGGGAGCGGTCAACTCAGACCTAGCTAGGGGGCAGCACAGGAGAAGGTGACCAGAGAGCTTGCACCCCTCCCCACATCCTTGCTGCTGGCCAGAGGCCATTCAGCCTAGTTTCTTCCTGGACTGTTTGAACATCCCACCCTGCCCATGTGGGTCACAGCGAGCTTGTCTCCAGAGTTATGTCCCCCTCCTCTCCTAGGACAGCATCTGTGAGCTGTAGGTTTTGTTAACCTATTAAAAGCAGTTAACACTTAGCCCTGACCTGGATAGCCCAGGCAAGCCCCATCTCATCACATCTTGGAAACTACGCGAGGCCGACCCTGACAAGTAATTGGAAGGAAGACCTCCAAGGAATACCAGAGCGTGGGGAGCAAAGGCAGGCTATCAAGCCACCTCTCTGAAACGTCCAAGCCCCACTAGGGATCGCCAGAAGTCACCATGAGTTCCAGGCATGCAAGCGCACACAGACACACAACATAAAAAACCCCAGTAAACACTTAAAAAATATGTTGTCGAAGGCTTTCACAGCCGGAGTTCATTAGTTGCAGTAGATTTTCCGGGATGTGTCCATGGCCACGCATCCCGGAAAATCTACAGCAACTTTAAAAATACATTGTGTCTCCCATATTTAGTCGATCTGGAGGCTTTTAACTGATTACCCAATGAATTGGCTTAACAGTGCAGCCCTTTCTGCAATAAAACAACTCCTCCATGTTCATAGAAACACTCTTTGTGTGAAGTAGACCTTAAGACCCGGCTGTTAGGTTGGCCGGCTTTATTACTGTGGCACCCTTTATTATTACTGCATCCCTTCCCACTTTCTGCACACAACGCAGGAGCTCCCTGGCTCCCAACACACATTCCTGTCTATCTGTGATGGCTGTTCCATATGTGCAGGTTACCACTGGATGCTGCAGTTGAGAGACGAACATGCCTGAGTTCATCCTTACTCTCCTCTATTTTCAGTCTTGCCCTGCTACTGACACTGCTGTTCTCTGCCTGGTCTCCAAATTCCTTCCTTTCCTACGCACTCTGGACCCTTCAGCCTGTGACTCTGCTTTGCATCCCTACCGTACGTTTACATGGTGTTTTAATGTGAACCCTAACGTAGGCGATACATTGATAGAAGTTGTGATTCTCCTGTGTTAGGTCTGTGACAAATAAGTGCACACAATTCCATAGTAATTCACTTGGGTTGGGGGGAGGAGATCTGTGAAATGCTTATGCTCTGGCAAAGATCCCCGAGGCAGGACAGGTGTGCTGCGGTCTCTGTCCTGCAAATGGCAGTTTGTGCATCTGTGTCTTAGGTCTATCCGAGCAAAGGACAAGGGTCTATCCCTGTGTTTGTGGTGGGTAATTCTTGGCTTCTGTCTCAGTAGGAGAAGTAATCTGAGTCTGTTTCTATCTGTCATTGCAGTTCCTAGAAAAGCCAAAAAATGTAACAAAGGGAAAATTGCTAATCTTTACATTAGCAGATTCAAAGGCAATTTTAGGAAATGGACTAGGAACAGAATCAATGGGTAGCCAAATTGGGTGGTATTGCCTGTTAGTTGGTGGGCTTGTTTTTCTGTCTCTTGCAAAATTTCATCCTCTGTACCTGTGGTTGTGGTGGCTCAGAGGTTAAGACACTAAGCTGCAGACCAGGAAAGTTGGTAGCTCAGCAGTTCGAGACCCTAGTGCCGTGTGACAGAGTGAGCTCCTGTCTCTGGCCCCAGCTCCTGCCAACCTAGCAGTTAGAAAGCAAGAAATTGCAAGTAGATAAATAGGTACCACTTCGGTGGGAAGGTAACAGCATCCCATGTGCCTCAGCATTTAGTCATGCTGGCCACATGACCATGGAAAAGTCTTCAGACAGCGCTGGCTCTTCAGCTTGAAAACGGAGATGAGCACCGCCCCCTAGAGTTGGATTCGACTGGCTTTTGAGCAAGGGAAACCTTTACCTTTACCTTTCTGAGTGCCCGGTTTCTCTTTCTTCCTGCAGATTTTGATGTGTGTCCTTTCGCAAAGAGCCCTTCTGGTAGGTCGCAGGTTGGGCTGGGCAGTGCCGGGGAGCCAGAGCTGTTGTAAGTTGGGATCCAGGGGGGTTTCCCATTTGTCTAAGGCCATGAGGTTGGTCCAGTTCAAAGCCAAGGGATCAGCGGTTGCACCCCGGATCGGGCTGGAAGAGAAAGAAGGAGGCAACGTGATAGACCTGAATGCTTTTGATCCATCTCTGCCCAAGACCATGAGGGGATTCCTGGAGGAAGGAGATGCAGCATTTGCCATAGCTAAGAGGTATGGAGGAGTAAGAGGTAAGGCATTGCTAGATGGCACAGAGAAAGGCAGAATAAAATGAGGCAGTGGACAGCGCAAAAAACCTCAGTTTCAAGGTATCTGTAATTTTGTGCCAAGGAGGGGTGGGGTTAAAGAGCAAAGTAGGAGCACAGGAGTAGAAGTTTAATGAGAAGGCTTCAGGAGCACCGGAGCTTTAACGGTCCATCCCTTTGCCTCTGCTGCTTCTGATGATTGATGCTCCCTCCCAGAATTCCTTTGTTGTCCCACCTCCCTTTCTTCCTTCAAATTGTACCCGAAAACTCAACTGTTTTGGGAAGCCCATTGACTTAGCCCTCAATCAAAGCCAAGGGTAAATAGATATGGTTACTTTTGTGCCTTTACATTTCCTTTCCTTTTCTCTGTCTGTTGTTGATATTTAGATTAGACTCCTTGGAGCAGCCAAGAACCTCTCTTTCTTTCTGTTAAACGTAATTTTTAATTTAAAAAATAAAATTTTACAGTACAGTACAAGATCACTTTTTTCATTCTGAAACAACAAAAGTTATAAATGAACAATCATTCTTCTTCTTCTTTAAATTAACAATCATTACAATACTACAAATACAAAATTTAAAGCTTGTTGATGTAACAATTACTAAATTAACTCTCAGTCTTGACTATTTATTCATTTCCATTATCCTTTTCATGTAAAAGTGAGGCACAGTTGTACAAGTCTAGGGTTGCCAGCAATGTTCCCTCTAAGATGAGTTAGTGTAAGCTAGCTCACAGTTTTTTAGCCTCTGGCTCACACATTTTTGTCTTCGCTCAGGAAGGATGGCTCCAGAGCAAGCTAATTTATGCAGCAGCCAAATCACTGGCTCACAACTTCAATGCCAGTAGCTTACAAAGTAGACTTTTTGCTCACAAGACTCCACAGCTTAGAGGGAACATTGGTTGCCAGGTCCCCTTGTTGTGCCAGTGGGCGGATTTGGGGGCATTCTGGGAGTTGGCAGGAACATTGCATGACACACTGACATCACCTGGAAGTGATGTCTGTAAGGTCAGGGGTGATGCTGTGGCTTCTGGGCAAACTCTATGGTAAAAATGGCCTCAAACCATAGAGTTTTGCCCAAAACCAGAGCGTCACTCCCCCCAACATCTCTGACATCAATGTTAGTGTATTGTGCCTGTTGTTGGGGATGGGGGGGGCAGGAGCGGGGGGGGAAGGAGGGGCAGGGCACATTTGGGTGGGGGTGTTGCCCCCAAGGACCCCCCTTGTGGCTACGGGCCTGCTAAGTCCCTTTTCTACTTTCTTATTATATACTATATCCTCAAACTTTGTCAAACATGAATTTATATTGTTTGCCAGCTTTTTTGCCATAACAAAACTACGTATTTGAAAAAATTGAAACCATTTTGCAGTTCCATTTTTCTTCCTTATTTCCACATAAGAGAGGCAATTCCCAGGCCTTCACTTTTCCCCTTCTATTACTTTGCAAAAACACCAGATGCATCAGGCAATATATTCTCTGTGCTTTTCTTTCTCTGGAGACTTCATTGGACAATATCTGCATCTTATGAAGCATTTCTCTGGAGTCATAAGAACTAGAAACTTTCATTTTTAAAATAATTAATTCTGTATTTGTGTTAAAAACAATGTTATGCCACCCTTTCTATCAAAAATGCCTGAAGTGCCTCAAAAAGGCCTAAATTAAATACCTCAAACAACATCGCTGTACATCAGACTGACAAACTTAGGCATGAGGCTTGTTTTACAGAAAGAAGCCAGGTGATACAGGGAGCAGCTTTATAAATGCTGTTGTAGGATAGCCAACTTTTTTGTTAGCCTATTTCCATGTCTTGAATATCAACACATCCACAGAAATTAAGCAGGTGAGGATTTTCGTTTTGTCTGTGGACCAGAAAGAGCTTCACCTGCTAAATATCTACCTCTTGGGCTGCAGGTAAAGAAACAGTTCAGGAACTGGATAAAAAATGTTATAATGGGAACTTCGGTACATCCTCCTGGTTTTCCAATAAACTGATCCCAGCCACTTGTGACGGAACTAAGCCGATTTATTTACTGCAACCACTCCAGTAGCCGTCTTAACAACACAAAAGCTTCTCCTTCCAAGATACCACCAAGAGTCAGGTGGCCTTGCCTCCAAGTAACTCTTCCTTAACTGTCATCTTTTGTAACCCTTTAACCACAAGAAGTGTGTGTGTGTGTGTGTTAAGACTTCTGACTTCTGACAACTCTACAAATTAATGTCCTCCAAAACGTGCTGTTGTTAACAGCCTTGCTCAGGTCTTGCAAACTGAGGGCCCTCGTGTCTTCCTTGATTGAGTCAATCCATCTCCTGTTAGGTCTTCCTCTTTTCCTGCTGCCTTCAACTTTTCCTAGCATTATTGTCTTTTCCAGTGAGTCTTGCCTTCTCATAATGTGACCAAAGTACAATAGCCTCAGTTTAGTCATTTTGACTTCCAGAGAGAGCTCAGGCTTGGTTTTGATCTAGAACCCCCTTTTTTGTCTTTTTTGGGGGGTCCACAGTACCCATCCAACTTTCCTCCCACACCACATTTCAAATGAATCAACTTTCTGTCTGCTTTCTTCGTTGTCCAACTTTTACACCATACCTAGTAATGGGGAATACTGTGGTCTGAATTATCTTGATACTGGTTGCTAGCAACATGTCCTTACACTTATGAATCTTTTCTAGCTCCTTCTTGACTGCCTTTCTCAGAAAAATAAGTGGGCAACTCTAATTCTGATAAGGCCATTTATAAATTCTGGGAGTCTGATTATTATATTATCACTTGACGTTTAGAGAATACAAATTAATTCATGTCCATTATCTCACTGATCGTTAGAACAGCACTGTAAGGTAGGTCAGTATTATGTCCATATTACAAATGGAGGCCTGAGACAGGGAGAGACCACCCAAGTAACTTTATGGCAGAGGTGCAGACTGGAGCTTTCTTGTCTGGAAATAACAGGTTTCAGGGGGTTGGAAGGCATTTGAGAGGTTTTGCGCCCTGTGGATTATATACCAATTTTGTGCATCCCAAACAAGTTTCATGGATTTTAGATTTTTTTTCCCCAGAAAAAAAGAAAGTGATTCAGAACAAGCCACAAAAAATGGGATGAGTATACATAACGTGTGAAGGGATCCATTTCTTATACCACACAAAAAACTGATGTCTGTCTCCATCCTCCACCCTAAAGTGTGATGCTGTCACAGGTTCCCTTGGAAGATTTTCATGGCTCCCCCTTCTCTGTATCCACAGGGCACAAGAGTCTGGCCAACATGTCCTGCCCCGTGCGGAAGTGTCCCTCTTGGCTCCCATAACTAACCCCGATAAAGTGATCTGTGTGGGAATGAACTATGTGGACCATTGCTTGGAACAGAATGTGAAAATCCCCAAGGAGCCCATCATATTCAGCAAGTTCCCCAGCTCCATTGTGGGACCCTACGATGAGATCATCCTCCCAGCGGAGAGCAATGTAAATGCCACTAATGTCCTGGGTGGTTCCTTCCAGCAGGGATCTGTTCTCATGGAAGCAGGAAGCTTCCTAATTGTTGAACAGGCCAGGAGAGCGACCTGCAAGATGGCCAACTGTGTATGAGTCAAAAGCAAGGAGGCAGATTCCCTCTTGTCAGTATCCTCCACTCTTACAAAAGAGTATTCATTTTTTAAAAAAACTGTTTCCTGTCATTATAGTAGCATGGATGGTATGGGTGAAATCTCAGGAATCAAAAAGAAATTTCTAGGGGTCAGAGTGTTTTAGTGATTTGTTTACATCCTTGCCTCTCTGTCCATGGCTACCAGCCCCTGCCTGTGTGACCCAACCTTATCTCCTTTCATCCCCCACTTACTGATATTTTATTGAATAACACAGACTTGGGGAAACAAGATCAGTAACAAGAACAGTGTAGCAGCCGTAATAGCCCAGACCAGCCCAATCTCATCAGAGCTTGGAAGCTAAGCAGAGTCAGTACTTGGGTGGGAGACCGCCAAGGAAGACTGGGGTTGCTATGCAGAGTAAGGCAACGGCAAACACCTCTGCTCATCTCTTGCTTGAAAATCACATGAGGTGGAACTTCACAGGGTCACCATGAGTTGGTTGCAGCTTGATGGCACACTTAAACTTTACAAGAACGGCTAGTATATGTTACATGCTTACTCTACATACTGTACTCTGGTGGCAAATTTTTACTACTGTGTAGAATTTGGAGGGTTTTAATTGCTGATCTTTGGGTGCCAAATGTAAACTTCAACCTTACTCTTTTTTTCTCCTCTAGAAAGTAGACTGGGAAGTGGAGCTGGCCTTTGTCATTGGGAAGAAAGGAAAGCACATCCAGGTAGTCTCATCAAAGCAACGTCATTTTTTGTTTGATTTGATTTCATAACCCGGCTTGTCTGCAATGTGTAGGGCAAGGCTAAAACAATCTGATCTAAGTATAATACTCGTGACTACAACGAATGCAGCACCATCAGTGTGCAGGGAACTTGGCAATATTTCATTCATTAAAAGACAAGTCCCTGCCCCGAGAAGCTTACGTTCTAAATTCTAGTTGCAAGGAGGGCAATCAAGTGAGTAGTAGAGGGAGGGAACAAAGGTAACAAAATGGAGAGAGGAAAGGCAAGGGCAGGAAGGGGAAATATAAGAACAGTGGTGGAAGTGCAGGATCAGGCCCTGTTTCTTAGCTCCAACTGAGCTTCTAAGTGCTGCTGGTTTCTAACTCCCAGAACTGGAGACCTTGGCAGGCACCTGCTTGAGAGTGAAGCCCTGTTTGTTATGCGCATCTGTCTTCCCCAGGAGCCGGATGCCATGAGCCATGTTGCAGGGTTCACCGTTGCCCACGATGTGAGTGCCAGAGACTGGCAGACGGAGAAGAATGGGAAGCAGTGGCTTCTGGGGAAAACGTTTGACACCTTCTGCCCTCTGGGACCAGCTCTGGTCACCAAGAACTCCGTGTCAGGTGTGAAAGCGGCAAAGTCCTTTTGTCTTCCTGTTTCCCATGCTTGTGGAGATGACAAGGCTGCCTCAGGGCAGCTTTCCAGGCCAGTTGCTACAAGAGAACTCCCAGCATCCTTTTAGGCAGCCTATGGATCTGGCAACACTCTTAGGCACCAACTTGTTTCCGCACAAAGCCCACCAGTCTTGGCTTCCCTGCTTGTCTTGCCACACATGATGTACAAGCACATGTTGTGACAAATCTTGCAGCCTTAGTACTTGTGGAAATGTTCTGAGTCCTCTGCAGTAGCTGAATATCAACTGTATGCATATGTGTATACCATACAAAATCTGGATAAGCCCTCAGCAGGCCCAGTTTCTGCAAAGGGCAAGCCTGGTGCAGACAAAGGGCACTGCAGATACCTCTCTATATCATAGACACATGCTGGGCCCTTAAGGCAAAATAGACTTCATTTGGAGAATATATAGCCCTTCATTGTTTCTGGCTACTAGCCTCCCTTAAGAGCAGTTTTCTATGCCCCCTTTTCATGGATAGACCCCCACCCCTCCAATCCAGCAAGGGAGATGCAAGCCCACAAGCAGCTTTCTGTGTGCACCAATGTACAGCTCCAGCCCCATTGTGATGATATCCAGGGCTGGACACATCTTTTGATGTATGTCCCTGTTACACATGAGCAGTTGCTTGTGACTGCAGCTGGATCAGGGCCAGAAACGTTCCTCAGCGACACCACTTCTGTGTAGTTAATGTCTGCTTCATAGGATCTGCCTGAGACAAATGCCTAGGGATGCAGGAGATCAACCGGAATGTAATCTGCCCACAGCAATGGCCAGTTGTGATTACCTCAAGACATCGGGTACTCTGACTTGCAGCTATGCTGTGCAAGTGCAGGAACTGGCAGTGAGGGCAGCGTCTGAGAATCTCCACTTCTGGTGTGTTTTTTTGTTTGTTTTTTAAAAACCGGCACACAAGCCTGAAACTGATCTGGGCCAGGTTTGCTAACACCTCTGTCGAGGGAGACTGGCAGTGCTCAGAGTGTCTGGCTGTTTTTCTGCACAGCTCCTTCTTCTAAACAGCAAAGTAAGTAGGACTGCAACTTTTAGTTAATTAATCAGCAGCGTTTATTGATTGATTTAAAAAGATGAATAAACAACACAAGAACTTTAAAAAACTCTTGTGTGACAGGCCCCGCTGTGGAAGGAGCGCTTCCCCCTTTTCTCACCAGATCATCTGGCCAGCATTCATTTGCTTGATTTAAATAATTGATTCAGGTCATTACATTTCAGCTTTTCTTGACATTGAATTTGAATTTTTGGGAGCATTTTAAAAAATTTTAAAAAGTGATTCCTCACCCTGTTGATCAGAGGGCACCTACCCCCTACATGCAAAGGCCCCCTTACTTGCTTGGGACTGCATGCTCTCTACTCCATTTGAGACTTCACATTGCTTCTATTTCTGCCTAGATCCGCATAACCTGGGGATCCGCTGCAAGGTGAATGGGGAGCTTGTCCAAAACAGCAGCACCAACCAGATGATATTCAAAACAGAGGCACTCATTGCATGGGTCTCCAAGTAAGTGCTGCTTAGTTCTTGTCCCTTTAATCACCGGTTTGTATAAAGTGGTCTGCAGACCAGTGAAATCTGGTAATTGCACTGCTAGTTTCTGGTCCAATACAAAGTTCCAGTTGTGACTTTCTTAGCCCTCCATGAAATAGGGCCTGCATATCCTTGAGAGTTCCCCTTCTAATGCACCCCCACCATGTGCAGTGTGAAGACCTGTCTCCTACAGGTCCTTTCAATTAAGGAAGCAAGATCAGTAGCAGCTAGGACCTTGTTAGTTATTGCCACAAGATTCTTGAATGAGCTTTCTAAGGAGTATCAATATACCTCCCTTTTATGTCTAGAAACAGTGTATGGTCCATTGTTAAGACAGCTTTGGTGGTTTGCTGCTCATTGTCGGTGGACAAAGGACTGCAGTAGAGCTCTGCTTTCCATCCAGCCCCCTTAATGACCTGTCAGTCAAATAGGCATGGAAAGTGTAGCTCTTCTGAACCCCAGCAGGATCTTTTGCATGCAGCCATGCACCATACGTATGTCCACGTTTGTCTCCTGCTGTAGAACTTGTTTTGTTTGTTCCAGTTTTTATACTTCTCAAGCTTTGAATGTTAGAAGCCACCTTGAATGTAGACTGAAGCAGGGATAGGCAGGACCTCATGCATGCTGGGAGCCCAGAATGGCACACAGAATTCAGCTGTCACACAAACAGAATTAGAAATTTCTAGTTCTTATGATTACAAAGATCTGTTTGGGAAAGTGTGGCTTGATGTCAGTGTGTTGTTGTTGGCAGGTTTGTCACCCTGTACCCAGGTGACATTTTCCTCACCGGGACTCCTCCAGGTGTCGGATTTTTCCGGAAGCCTCCAGTGTTTCTGAAGGTGAGTGCTGCTCTCAGTGGAGCATGGGTGACATTAGCATGTGGAGAATCTTAGTCCCATTGCTAAGGCAACTTCAGTGTTTACTACTCCCCTGTAGTATTTTTATACTGCTCTTATCAGTTGGGGCATACATATTTTTTTGGTCTTGTTCTTCCCCTGAAAGATTAACTACTTTGACAAGAGCTAAGTAAGTAAAAGTCTAGGAGGGGCCATTGTCTGCAACCACTAGAACCATCACCACTAGCTTTATGGTTTACAAAGAGGAAATAAGTGATCCAAGTGGCGTACAATAGTGACTTACAAAAGTTGTGAAGTCCCATTGTTGCCCCAAATCTCTCCTCAGCTACCGGTTTATTCTCCCAGCCTCAGTCTCACTTTCCCAGCCAACACAAAATGGGGACAGAAATAACCTCCCTTTGAACAGTTCTTGGACTGGGTGGAGGCTTCATTACAAGTCATTGGGTTGCCCACTGATTTTTTTTAGCAGCCAGCCAGCTGGCCAACTTCCTCCCTCCTTCCTGGGTAGCTTTTTCCCCCGAGAGCAGCAGCAGCCACTCACAGTCCAAGGGCCAGAAGAGGTCTGCTTTCCAGCCTGCCTTAGGATAGCTGTTCAAAGGCTGGCAGGAATTGTGGAAGCCGCTGGGGCTCCTTGTATCTGCTCGGCAGGTTCTGGAGCATTCTGCAGCACTTCCACTGCCTCCCTCCTTCCAAGCTTGAAGCAACATGCCCACGGAGTGGCAAACGCAGTGGAAATGGCTGCCAAATGCAAGGCAAAGCTTGTTCTTGTGCTTTCGCTGAGCCAAGGAAACGGTGATCCTAAGGCCCCCCCCAGAAGTCAGTCGCTTAGTTTGCTTTTCTCTAAACTCAAAAAATAACAAGCAGCAAAAGAGCTAGCATTACTCTTAACAGGGGGTACGTATCTGTGTTCAAACTGAAAATGGCACTTTAATGCTTTTGAATAACCATGAAAGGAGGGAACAGGTTCAGTTCAGATGACGTGTGACTTATTTCTTAAGTGTTCTGCTGGTTACTTCATGGCAACGAGACCACTGCAAATGCTCTTTACTGTCTTTATTTTGTGATGTTCCTTTTTCACCACCTTGAAGGTGCAAGTTCATGCTTTGAAGCCTGCTCAATTTCTTTTTTTAATTTTTTTTTAAAGAGTGGGAGATCACACAATTTTGGGGGTGGGTGGGTGGGTGGGGCAGATTATATAAACCTGTTGGCTTTGCCAAAGCCTGCTGTAAAGAGTTTTATATGTGCTACCATCCACAAAGGGAATAACCCCATGCTTGTTTACCACAGAGAGGCGACGAAGTCCAGTGCGAGATTGATGAACTGGGAACCATCCGAAACAAGGTGGCTTGATTGGGTAGCTTCTGATCCCGAATAGCTGCAGCTACAAATGCCTTAATACTAGTTTCTAATCGGGAACACAGACTGGTCTAAAATTTCCTTAATGGGCCTCCTAACTGATTGGTTGCCTCTTCCGGAACTTCTCATAGCCACAGGACTGGAGAGACAGCCAGCCACAGATCAAGTCCCAGTCAACGGCTGCTGGACACTTCCATGAACAGCAGCAATTAAAGAGAGCACATGTGAAGCGTGTATCTATTAGTCACAGCAGACCTGCCTGCCCCACTTCTAACCAGGCTCTGGTGTCCAAAAAGCTATGATACGAGTGCACAGGTGGATATGTCAATCTGTTTAAGGCAAAAAGAAACAGGGAGCTGGGACAAAAAGGAAGTCAGGAGACAAGAGTTTGTTGGACAGTCTCAGGGCTCTTTTTGTAGAAAAAGCCCAGCAGGAACTCATTAGCATAATAGGCCACACCCAACAGCAGGAACTCAGTAGCATATTGGGCCACACTCCTGAGCACAGCTCATTAGCACATTAGGCCGCACCCCCATGTTACCAGAAGTGTGGTTATCCAGCCACACCCATTTTTTGCTTGTTATTCTGTTTACCTTGTTTGTTGTCAAAACCTAGGGCTTTTTTGTAGCAGGAACTCCTTTGCATGTTAGGCCACACACCCCTAATGTAGCCAATCCTAATGAGTTCCTGCTGTTGGCTGTGGCCTATTATGCTAATGAGTTCCTCCCGGGTGGCCAACTTGGGAGCCAGCCGGAACTCCGTTCCTGTGCGTTCCTGCCCAAAAATAGCCCTGGACAGCCTGAGATTTTACAAATTGATTTGGTTGAATTTGGACATGCTTCACCTCTCCACCCTGGCCCTTCACACCACAAACGGCCAACTTTTCCCCTTTAGCAGTGATTCTTCTCCCAGTTGCTTCAGTTTGCGTTCCATGTGGCCCCATTGCCTGTGCAGCCAGTGGAGTGTAAAGAAGCATTTCTAAGCCAGTGAGGGAAGGTATAAAACGTACTTTTTAAAAGTAGAAGTTAAAACCATTTTTATCCATGCTGGGTAGAAGTTTTGTCCATGGAGGAGAACACAAGCAGGTGGTCAAGTCTTAAGAAGTTTTAGACACGCGTCAACCTGCGAGCTCACTAAGCAGACCAGTCAGAAAACTCCAACACTGACACATTTTATTCAGTAATGGCCACTACTCTACGGGATCTGCCAACTATTCAACTCTGGGATTTTCAGATGGGTCATAATGAGACAGGCATCAAGAACAAAGAGGAGGGGGAGGGCAGAAGGTTGCTGCCCCACTCTGGGACAGGGTGACCTCTACTTGAGCAAAGGAAGCAGGAACTAGTATGCTGATTGCCAGATAAACTGTTCAATGAATTTTCCCAGTTTCTCCCGATTCTCTTTGGAGATGAAGGTCTCAGAAAGTTGGAAAACGGGTTCCATTTTCCCTGGCAGTTCTTGCAGTACCTGGAACAGAGATCAAGGTCAGGTAAAAAGGTCAGCACTCCTACACCCTGGGGGCAAAAGGTAATCTTTATGGAAACAGAAACTCCCATCCAACCTCACAAGCATCAGCTAGCAAAATGGAGAAGGAACGGTGGAATTAGCATCACCCCCATCAGTGGCACAAAATGGTGCAGAAGATGCCACTGTGGGGTTGCTGCTTTCAGCAGCCATGTGACAGCCTTTTTGTCATCTGGTGTCGTCCATGAAAAAACAGGCTGCTGGTGAACATGGTGAGTTATAAGCCTGACCACCTGTGGATACGTTCAGAAGAAAGAAAAAACAACAAATAAAGGAGACTGGTTGGAAATCCAACATTTTCTTGTTTGCCAGATGAAATTGTATAAGGTTCACCTTGAAGTGATAAGTGGCAAGCCTGTATATATTATTCTTTTCCAGTGGCTGAAGCTACTGAGCAGTAGCATTTTCCCCCTCAGGAAGTAGAGATACAAGACTTTCTGTGGTGAGGCTGGGCTTTTACCCCATTCTTAATCTGTTTCTCTGGTCAAGGCTCGAGGTGGATTTAACTACATCCAGTCCAATGAAACACTTAAATGGCACTTAATATGCACAAGTCCTTCAAAGCCACATTTTAACTCTGTGGGACTGCTTGTTACTGTTAGGCTCTGCTAGTTTTTAAACTTGTAAAAATGTATTCAAACTGTAATTGGGGGGGGGGGCAGTTTATACAACTGCCCTACTACACAGAGCTCCAACCGGATGGCTGCATTGCAAGTGATGTCCCACAGGGTTACCTGCATGCTGCAGCACAGATAAGGGGCGCTGTGAGCTATATCAAAGGTCATCCTGGGAGTTGGTGGAGAGGCTGAATTTTGAGCCCACATCTCCTAATTCAACACCAATCGGATAAACTGCACTAGAGGGACAGGATCAAGATGATGGGATCTTTAAACCATAGGGAAGGGAAGGAAGCAATACTGAAATCCAAAACTGCCTGTGCCTTTTATTGTTACCATGAGGACTGGGAAATTGTTCTCT
This sequence comes from Gekko japonicus, assembly GCF_001447785.1. Taxonomy (NCBI): domain Eukaryota; kingdom Metazoa; phylum Chordata; class Lepidosauria; order Squamata; family Gekkonidae; genus Gekko; species Gekko japonicus. Next base: position 139,402 of record NW_015163130.1, read on the forward strand.
TTTAAAAAAGAGTGGGATTCTTGGGGATTTTAGGAGGGGAGATTAAAGAACTACGATCAGACAAGGAGCCGAATCTTAGGCCCATTCTGAAACAGCAATCTAGAGTGAAATGGAATTAACTAACGAATTAATTAATAACAAGCATTTGAACCATGCTTTTAGTGTTCAAAGCATACGTCATCCTTACAACCATCTCATAAGGTATGCTGGTGGTATACTCATATTGCAAATGGAGGTGGGGGACTAAAGCAGGCAAAGCCACTTTAAGGCTACTTAATGATTTTAGGGCAGAGATGAGATTTCAGTTTCCATCTCCTGGATTTCAGCTCATCTTCTAGACCCACACAATATCAGGGATGCAGAATGAGAACCAGGGGAAAGGCAACATTAACATCAGGGAGCATTCAGGGATGTGAATTTCAACAGCTGACAGTGCCAGCGTGTCAGGAAAGCATCAGAGGAGGAGTACCCTTACCCCCAGTTCTTTATAGATGGAGATGGAGACAGCAGCCAGAGTCTTGTTGGCACATTCTAAAAAAAGGGAAAACATCATAAAATGAGACTGGGGGAGAGAGAAAAAAGAGGGTCTGTTTTTCAGAGGAATCTTGTGGCAACAAGTGGGGGGAAGGTGGCACTAGGTGGGCGGCACTGGCTGGCATAAGCTGCTTTTTTGGGTGTCTGCCAAGTTCTGAGGGGGCAAATGGTGGAAATCAGTGCAGTTTTATAGGCGTACTGGCACTTTGTTGAAAAAAACAAAACAAGCACTTGATACTGGGAGAGCATGCCATAGCTGAGGCACTGTAACTGAGAAGGTCCTGTCCCTTTCAACTACCTATCTAAAAGAGATGGAACGGGACCCCCAAAACTCTCAAGGCAGCAGAGAATCTTCTGTTCATCACACATTAAAACAAAAGCTTTCCAAGCCATTCTGCACAGAGAGTAATAAGGAGAATCTGCCACACAGCAGGCATTTTGTTTCTGTGTACATGAAACATTCATAGGGTTGGGGGGAAAAGTCTTCATACCATTACCCACCACCACCAAGAATTCCATGCAACTCAAAAGCATTACCTTCTGGACTATTATATCATCATCTCTCCTCATGGTAACAGTCTTCTCAACACTCTCAAATCTCTGTGTAGTGGGACTTATCAAGGACAAATTGGGAGAGGGGACCAAGGCAGCTGAGAGAACCAGGATCAAATGCCAACTTTTTAAACTGATCAACAAGATTGGTATGAGCTGCCCACAATTCTCTTGCCATTGAATCCTCTCCACGCCTTCAGACCTACCAAAAGAACAGTCTTCGTTCGCCTTCCTCACCAAGAACTGGTGCAGCTTCTCCATGTACTGCGACTCTGTTGGGGGAGGGGAAGCATATATAGTTAGAAAAGCACCAGGGAGGACCCTCCAATCAGCAGGCCAGCCTTTCCAATGTCACTAACAAGTCTCTAACATCACTAAAGAAGATCTATAGGCAAAAACTTGCAAGTCAAATATCACCCAACTCTGCCTATCTATGAAATGCAAATTGCAGGCTTGTGCAACCTCAATTTGCATCAGGCCATGCACAGAAGGGAGAGACAGTTTAAGCCATCAATCTATGCTTGATTTTGCTAATTTAAACCATCTCCGCACTCTGCTATTAGCATTTTTAAGAAAGTATTCTTTAAAAACAAATTTCTCCTTTAAAATGCACCTCAATGCATACTGAGGCTGCATGCCCATGTAATGTACATTTTCTAAAAGAATAGAGAAACATGGTCTTCATCTGTTTGCTTTCCCCCCTAAACATCATACTGGGTCAACATTTAAATACAAAACAATAGTAGGACATCACATCAAAGGAGGGGCAAATAGTATCTCAGACTGCATTTTTCCTTTATTGGAAAACTAGGAGTAAGGCTCGTTGTGGGAAGAAATATAACGAGCTCTAGAAGGAAGCTCCAGGTGAGTGTCCCGGCTGTGGCTGGTGGGGTGGCAGAGGGAAGGGGAAAACAGAGGGAGGCAAGCCATTTTTATTTCCTTCTTCGCTATAAGGCAGGGCTGTCTCAAGTCATTTTGCTGCCCCAAGTGGTTAGTATGGGAGGACAGCCTCATGGTAACAGGCATGGCTCCCTCCACCCCTAACTTATGTTAATTTGGGGCTATGCAGCTGCAGCTGAGGTAGAAAAGCACCTCCTCCTATGCCATGTCTTCTGGGTTCCAAGAGTCTGGAAAACAGCCAGTTACAGGATTGCCAACTCTGGGTTGGGAAATACCTGTAGATTTGAGGGGTAGAGCCTGGGGAGGGCAGGGTTTGGAGTGGGGAGGGACGTCAGCAGGGTATAATGCCATAGAGTCCACTGCCCAAAGCAGCCATTGTCTCCAGGAGAACTGATCTTGGTTGTCTGGACATCAGTTGTGATAGCTGGAGATCTCCAGGTGCCACCTGGAGGTTGGCTTATGTTAATTTGGGGCTATGCAGTGACAGCTAAGGTAGAAAAGCACCTCCTCCTATGCCATGTCTTCTCAGTTCCAAAAGTCTGGAAAACAGTTCCGTAGCCAGTTACAGGGTTGCCAACTCTGGGTTCGGAAATACCTGTAGATTTGAGGGGTAGGGTTTGGGGTGGGGAGGGACGTCAGCAGGGTATAATGCCATAGAGTCCACTGGCCAAAGCAGCCATTGTCTCCAGGAGAACTGATCTTGGTCATCTGGACATCAGTTGTGATAGTTGGAGATCTCCAGGTGCCGCCTGGAGGTTGGCTTATGTTAATTTGGGGCTATGCAGTGGCAGCTAAGGTAGAAAAGCACCTCCTCCTATGCCATGTTTTCTGGGTTCCAAGGGTCTGGAAAGTGGTTCCATAGCCAGTTACAGGGTTGCCAACTCTGGGTTCGGAAAAGGGAAAATGATGTGCTGTGGCTGGGGAACACGGTGGTTTCTGGGAGATCTCCAGGCCCCACAGGGAGACTGGGATATGTATTTTACCTCAAGACTCCCAACAGCAACAGCAGACTGTTTAGAATGTTAGAGGCAAAGGCCAATCAGGCCACATATGCAAATGACCTCTGTGTTCTGACTGGCTATGGGGGGGAGAGGAACAGCAAACTGTTTAGAATGTTGGAGGCAGGACTCAGGCAACGCAGCCAGTGGACAGGGAGACCCTCTGAATAACAGATCATTCAGCCAACCAATTTCGGAGTGTGTTGGAATGTTCAGGGGAGTCCATGACCAAAACAGAATCTCTCCATATATATTTGACTTTTGGTGTCCCTCCTGGACACGCTTCCACAGCCTTTGGCCCGCTGAGATGCTGCTCTCACAGTCTCCCAATCCCATGGCTGCACTGGTTCGCTGTGTTGGCTCGGCCCCGCCCACTGAGCCGGTGGGCAGCATTTCGCCCTCAGTCTAGAGGGAGCCGGCGAAGGGAATGGACGCTCTACTGAGAGAGCAGCAACCCTTCCACGGGGGAGAAGAAGGCAGACGTAGGGAGCAACGGCAAACAGGGGAAGCACTCACCTTCGCTGCCCCTTGCAGCCCCTCTCCCTTGGCCACAAGGCCTGCACCGCAGAGAAGGCTGCCCCAGCACCTTTCAAAGGCTCCCCCACCTTCCTTCAGCAGTGGCGGCAGCGCCAGGGAGGGTCTGGCCTAGAGGAAACGGCTCCTGGAAAGCTGGACTCTCTCCTAAGGAAGACAGTTCTCTTGGCTCCTGTGTGAGACTAACTGTGACTAACTGTCTCCTCAGTGGCTATTGGTAGGCAAGCAAACAACCAAGCTTGCTTCTGTGAGAAAAAAAAGTCCCCCCCCCCCCGGCTTGGCCACTTTCCTGTAACAATAAATTTAACACGCCTCTCACTCCTTTTTGGCTCCGCCATGGCTGGCTGGCTGGCTAGCTAATGAGGTGGGCCAGTGACCATCAAACCATTCTCTTCAGCCCCCTGCAGTGCAGCTGAGATTCCCCTAGGGTTGCCAATCTCCAGGTGAGACCTGGAGATCTGCTGTTACAATTGATCTTCAGATGACAGAGATCAGTTCCCCTGGAGAAAATGGCTGCTTTGGAGGGTAGACCCTATGGCATTATCCCCTCCTGAGTCCTTCCACACACACCCCAATGCTGCCCGCCACAGGATCCACCCCCCAAATCTCCAGGTATTTCCCTAATCAGAGGTGGAAACTGTGCTTCTCCTCAGTGCCTGTTGCTAGGCAATCAGGTTCTGTCACTAAAAGACCCTTTCCACACCTATTTTGGCCTTTTGGCGAAAACTCATTAGGGCCACTCCTGATAGGGTTGCCAACTCCAGGTGGAAAATTCCTGGAGAGGGGTGGAGCCTGGAGAGGGTGAGGTTTGAGGAGGGGTGGGACCTCAGACAGGTACAATGCCATAGACTCCACCCTCCAAACCAGCCATTCCCTCATTGGGGACCACTGTTGCCAGTCTCCAGCGGAGGGATGGAGATCACGCAGTATTACAACTGCTCTTCAGATGGCACAGATCAGTTCCTCTGGAGAAAATGGTGGACTCTGTGTCATTATACCCTGTTGAGGTCACCACAGCGAATTGGTGCTGAGTGCCCAGGGCCGGGGCACTCTCCCAGAGCCCCTTTTTCTAGAGCTTGTTGTATTTATTTCCACAACGGACCTTAATCCTAATCTCTCTTTATTATAAAGCGCTGTTCGTGTCCCTTTTGCCTCAACGTTCCACATGCCTCCACAGCCTCTCGCTTCCTCAACTGCTGGTCACAAAGGTGTCCCTGCCCACTGGCTGCATTGCCTTCGTCCCACCCTGCCTCTCACCCGCAGTGCGCTGAGAGCCGCTGGACAGCCAGGACGCTCCAGCGGGCGGATGGTCCGGAGGCTGAGCCCCATAATGGCAACATCGCGGTAGCGCTGTGCCCTTGCTCACCCGAGAACTACTCCCTTGCTCACCGCCACACCCCCACCACCTCGGGCACTCACTGGGAGACGGCAAGCTGTGGCGGCCAGGAGCCACCGCCCGCACCACGCCCTCCCTCAGCCTGCAAGCCCCACAAGGGATTCTGCTGCCGCGCACTAGGAGGCCGCGCACTAGGAGGCCTGCTGCCACTAGGAGGCCGCTCAACCCGCACACCCGAGAACTGCTCCCTCACTCGCCCCCGCTCCACCACCGGGGGCCGCAGCGGTGAAGAGGCGGCGGCGGCAGCTTGATCGCCCTCCGTGCCCAGCAACGGATCATGGCCCCACCACGCCTGCGGCGGCTGCCTCTCTTCCCAGGCCCCACCAGGACTCCCATCTTCGCCACCACTCGCATCCTGGGAACCGCGGCACTCTCCTTCGCCAGGGCATCCGGGGGGGGGCCGCCTCCGCCAGCCTCTCTAGGGCCCGTTTCATCTCTTTCCGCAACGAGCCTTGCAACTAGTTATATATAATTGGAAAATAAATTACATTCAACCCTACAGCCCCAGGATAGTTTGCCAACAAACAAACTCTTGCAATGGCAAACATAACAGTTCCTAAACACTACAGATGAAGCGGGATACAGCATCATATAAGAAGATACAATACAAAACTACTTTAAGCACAGTCCAATTATATATTAAACATGAGCATGCAGAACAGCAGCTGGTAATTCATACACTCCAGGACAGGACATTCCTGATTAACTGTTTGTCTGACACCACTGCAGTTTTGTGGGGTGTGGTCCAGGCTGTGCTCTCGCTTTTGAAAGACCAAGGAAGCATCCTAATAAACCAATTCCACATGAACTGGACCTTATTATCCTTTACAACAAACAGAGGTTCTGTAGCAGATAAGTTGATATGCAGGAAGTGTTCACCCAAAGACAAAGTCTGGAAAGCTTTGCTCTAAGGGTCCAATGGGAAGCTATAATCTGTTTTAGTATTGCCGTATCACGGAACAGCATGCAAAGTCTTTGCCAAAACAGAATCCATCGGGGTATGCACATTAAAAAAATGGATTATTTTGGAACCAGACTGGAGAGACCATGCTTTTAGTTATCACCCATTTTCAGGACTCTCCTTGCCATTTTCAGGACTCTCCAATTTTAGAAGCCAGGTCTTCCAACAGAAAATACTGGCCCTAGCTGGAGACGCCACCAAACACCTGTTTCATGGACCAGCTTCTTCTCTCTCCCTCTCGGCTCCTGAAGCATTCTTGAAATTCTGGGAGATAAACTTCATTACTCCCAGAATTTGGGAGTGTTCTGGGTCATTTTGGGTATTCCCCAGCAGACAGAGAACAGCTAATCTCCAGTTTATTTTCAGCTTGGGTATATCTGAGTGCACACGCCTAGAATCAATACAAGCATTCTGACACGTAGCAGAAGGACAACACCAGCTGTCCTATATAGCACCCTCAAAAAGCTAGCTGAAATACATCCAAAATCATGTATTGATGGAATATTCAAGAGGAAGATCAGACACTTACAGAGATAGCCAGAGATATATTTGCATCAACAAAGCTACTCAAAGGATAGGGGTTTTTTTCCCCGTTCAGCCAGATATAGTTTTAGGGAAAAGTTTCTCCAAACACTGAAAGAAACGTGTCTGGCTTTGTCTCATTAATTTGTATTCTATAAGCTGTTTAGGATTCCACTGAAGAGAATAGTGGGGTAAAAGAACTTGGGACAGAGTGAACCTTCTCATAACACATTAATGTTGCAAGAGGGGAACTTCGCAGCAGGCAAAGGGGCTTACCTGGCTGGGGGCACTCTGACTCCCCAAGGAAGACCAGAGTTCTCCTCAAGGTCTTCAGCAAGGGGCCCAGAAGGCAGCAGAGAAACATAAAGGCATCCATGCAGTTTTCCTGGTGGCTTATCTGGGGGGGGGGGGGGGGGAGAGGGGAGAAGAATGGATAAGGTCAGGCATAAAGAGCTTCCCATAAGAACTCCAAAGAGAAACAGGTTCCTAACAACTGGGAATTTACATTACTTGTGGATCACCAAAACCCAATCTGCCACAACCATTCTGTGGGTGACTTTTGTTTCTGGTCGTCAAAGATTATTACATTGCCCCCACAGTTTTCTATCTGGCATGCCAAACAAAGCAAAAAGGCTTCTAAATAGTTATTGTAGATTCATGAAAACGAACACATTTACACGAAAAAAAAAGAGCGGTGACTTGTAGCACAAGCTGTGCAATCGAGCCCACACCACCACATGAAGAAACGTGTGCAACACACCATTCTTTTGAATAATATGTATGGGACCAGTTTAATAGGCCAGCTTGTCAGTACTCTGAATGGAGAACAATATGCGGTTCTGATAGAGGGCAGACTAATGCAGGTAAATGTCTTGAATATGAAGTGCCACTTTTCAGCAGGGTGGGGAAAATAGCCATGAAAACAGGGGAAGTTTTGCACATCCCCAGAGGAATCTACACGCATTGAGAAAGACAAGCTTGAATAAGCATCCATGTGCCCGGGAGATGGCAGTGCACTTCCAGAAGTTTGAGATGGGAAAAAAGATAAGGGGAAGAGCCAGACAGGAGTCTCAGTGCAACAAGCGAGAGAAGCTCAACGGGCCCATCCTCAGCCCCAGCCGGCTAATTACAGAGAATGTTGCTCCCCTTTCAAAAGCACAAGAGAAAAGGTTTTAGAGCTGCAGCCCACACAGCTGGCATTTGAAGAGACAGGTTGTGAACTTAGAATGTGTCATGTGAGTGCCGAGAAACAAAAGAAGCAGGAATTTATATGGTAATTGGATGTTCCTTTTTACAATGGGGATGGGAAAGGAAGGGGGAGGCTTCCTTCCCACGTGGAGCCAGACCTAGGAGGAGAGTGCAGCGGTCCCCCAGAATGGCAGGGAAGCCTGACCAAATACCCAGCAGCTGACTCTTCCCCACATCGTCGCCAGCAGGACACCCAGGGGCATTTTTTTCCTTGAGGAGCACCTCTGGTGGAGGCGGATGTTTGAGATCCCCACCCCAAAATGTGACAGTTGAACAAAGGCACAGGCAAGCTGATGTTCTCCTGACACGCAATTAGGAAAGTAGGAAATGGCATGGCAGACTGATTCCGCTGACTTCATAGTGAGACGACATGTACTCAGTCATACCATCTCACACCCAGGACTTGACTTATTTTTAATCTATTTGCAGGGCTCTTCTACCTTTTAACAGTTGTACAGAAGAACAAGTTTCAGCAGGTACAGGTTATCATATGGAGATAGAAACAAACACACCAGATAAATTTCCCTGCTTCATACAACTGCCTCTTTCATACAGCTACTGAAGTCGCGCTGTCCCCTTAGCACAATCTTTTTCAGAGTCCTGATGTATCAAGCAAAGAGTGATACTGGAGACCATGGGCTCTTCTGCACTCTCATTTGCATCGCTTGGGTGCCCCACTTCTTCCTTCTATTTCTTTTCTGCACATGTTTCGCTTCCTTTAGTGGCTGCTTCAAAATTACATCACTGTTATCTCTGGCATACTTCACTGCATAGTGTAATATCGAAGCGACCACTAGAGGAAGCAAAACATGTGGAAAAGGGGGGGGAAACCCTGAAGCAATAGAGGCACACAAGCAACAAAAATCAGAATGCAGAAGAGTCCCATGCTCTGCCTGACTGTTCCCTATCAAGCACATGGGCCAGTGGGAGAACAGTGTGGGGTGAGATATGCTGGGCATTTGGTAGAAAACAGAAGTAGTGGAACCACAGCTATCTTGGCAGTTTTGTGAGACTTCCAGCTTCTGTCCAGGCCACTTACCTGGTCACCACTGGCAAGTAAAACCCAACTCCAGGTGACCCAGCCTCGACGCTTTTCTGAACAGGAAAGGAGCTGGGCCAGAAAGGGAGCTGGGTGTTCAGCTGGCTCTATTTCAGGCTACCAATGTGCTACAACGGGCTTAGTGTAAGTACATTTAGGCTTGTAGGAGTGTAATTTTGGGTAAGTTATTTGCACATCTGACTTTGACCTGCTTCCTGTCCCTGCTGTTGATAGGGTATGCACAGAGAAACAGTTCTCCTTCCCTCTCTCAATTATCTGCTGCAACCAAGACTTCACAATAAGTAGCAAATCTGACTTCTGCATTTTGTTAAAACACAGACAGAAGTTACAAGGCCTTGTGGGAAGGTAAAGAGACTTAAAAGTATTAGGACAGGCTCTATAAGAACTCTAAGGATTACAATGCAGTATCCTACATCACTATCTTTGCTCCCCTTCTTTACACATAAAATTACACAAAACAGCCAACTATAAATATCTGCTTATCGTTATCAGGCCACAGAATTCAGCTTTCTGGATACAAAATGACTTATTTAAAAAGCCACAGGGCCTTGCACGCCTCTAGAATTACGACAGTCTTGCTACTGGAGTGAGGAGGGGAAGAGTGATTAGTTGGTGAAGCCAAGGAAGAGGCCCTGAGAGCAGAGGGATTTCTGTGACGCAGAGGTCATTTCGGGGGGGAACACGGGGGAACGCAGTTCCCCTGGGTGAGGTATGGGGGGCGGGGCACATGACGAAGCCCCGCCCCCTGCTTCCAGCCGCCCCGCTTCCAGCCCTCATTCAGCCAGGAGGAGGCAGGAGAACATAAGAACATAAGAGACGCCAATGTTGGATCAGGCCAAAGGCCCATCCAGTCCAACACTCTGTGTCACACAGTGGCCAGAAATACCAGTGCCATCAGGAGGTCCAGCAGTGGGGCCAGGACATTAGAAGCCCTCCCACTGTTGACCCCCCCCCAAGCACCAAGAAGACAGAGCATCACTTGCCCCAGAGCCCCTATCTATACCTTGTGGCTAATAGCCACTGATGGACCTCTGCTCCATATGCTTATCTAATTCCCTTTTGAAGCCGTCCATGCTTGTAGCACCCACCACGTCCTGTGGCAGTGAATTCCATGTGTTAATCACTCTTTGGGTGAAGAAGTACTTCCTTTTATCTGTTCTAACCCGACCGCTCTGCAGTTTCATGGAGTGCCCACGAGTTCTTGTATTGTGAGAAAGGGAGAAAAGTACCTCTTTCTTTACCTGCTCTTTCCCATGCATAATCTTATAAACCTCGATCATGTCACCCCTCAGTCGTCTTTTCTCCAAGCTAAAGAGCCCTAAGCGCTTTAACCTTTCCTCATAGGGAAAGTGTTCCAACCCTTTTATCATTCGAGTTGCCCTTTTCTGCACTTTTTCCAAAGCTATAATATCCTTTTTAAGGTGTGGTGACCAGAACTGCACACAGTATTCCAAATGAGGTCTCACCATTGATTTATATAGGGGCATTATTATATTGGCTGATCTGTTTTCAATACCCTTCCTAATAATCCCCAGCATAGCATTGGCCTTCTTTATTGCAGTCACACACTGTCTCGACATTTTCAGTGAGTTATCCACTACAACTCCAAGATCTCTCTCTTGCTCAGTCTCTGCCAGTTCAGACCCCATCAATGTGTATTTATATTTAGGATTTTTGCTGCAATGGGCATCACCTTGCACTTGGCCACATTGAACCCCATTTGCCATGTTGACGCCCACTTGCCCATCTTTGACAGATCCCTTTGGAGTGCCTCACAATCCTCACTGGTTTTCACCACCTTGAACAACTTTGTATCATCCGCAAATTTAGCCACTTCACTGCTTACTCCCATCTCCAAATCATTTATGAACAAGTTAAAAAGCAGTGGACCAAGTACTGATCCCTGCGGTACCCCACTGCTTACCACCCTCCATTGAGAAAATTGCCCACCTACACTCACTCTCTGTTTTCTATGAACTAGCCAGTTTTTGATCCATAAAAGGACTTGTCCTTCTATCCCATGATTTTTGAGCTTACTTAGGAGCCTTTGATGAGGAACTTTATCAAAAGCTTTCTGGAAGTCAAGGTAAATAATATTGCTTCCTCCCCGCCTCTCCCCACCCCTGCCTGCCTGGGGCCAGGGAGGGCCTTGGCGGGGCTTCCTCGCACTCCCGCTGGCCTTGCAGGTCCACCGCCGGGCCCCTGATGTCAGGGGGTGTGGCATATGCTAATGAGTTATGCTAATGAGTTCCCCTAGCTCTTTTTCTACAAAATGACCCCTGCTGTGAGGGTCCCACATTCAGAATGGCCTCACGGTACTTTGAAGCACTGCTTCCCAGCCTCTTCATCATAGTCACTGTCACTGTCTTCAAAGTCATCCATGGCCTTCCAAAGAAGCTTCCTGGTGAAGTTCTTCTGTGTCGTGTCACACACCAAGCGATCGCTGGCCACCTGCATGCAACAGAAACATCCACAGCTTTCAGCGAAGGAAAGAAGGGATGGGAGATCCTGCTGCAACCACTAGGTCTAAACTAGTAATACTCAAAGGGTGTCCTGGGATAAAAGAATAAAATGTATCTACTTAGTAAATACATGTATTAAATCAAAGACTCTTGTGAACTCAGATGTTGCCCACTGCTTCCCTGTTCTGGTCTTGCCTCCTTCCAGATTATTCCTTGGGGGGGCGGGGGGGGGCGGGTTGCTTCTTTGATACGTAATTCAATTGATCCCAAGCCAGGGTTGCAGCAGAATAGTTGAAAATGCTGCCTGGGGTGCCTCTCGGTATAATCTGCTCTGGGCTTATCTCATTCTTGGCACATCAGTGCTTCCTGCAAAAATACAGGATGGGCTCCTCTAGGGATGTCATCCTTACTTTTGGATTCTCAGAAAACCTTTTTTCAGATGCAAGAGCATGTTTCTGATTTTCATTCACATGACAGAAAATATTCCTTTGCTATCTGAACCTTGGGGACATGCTGGCCTCACTATCGCCACACAGTCTTCCTGACTGGAGATTCAGCGAAGCTGAAATGCCACGGTGATGCTGCTTTTCTTACCATACTCACTCCCCCTTTTCCCAATGAATGGCTTTTCCTACCTCTTCTGCGACCAACAAGCCATCCTGGATCAGCTTGTCCATGGCAATCTGGCAGTAATAATACACAGACTGGCACGGCTGGGAGAAAGCAAATAAATTTATCAGAGGCAGGAAAGGGCTTTGCGATCCAGCTCAACATAGGTCTGATTCACAGAACAGACACCAAACTGTGTTCAAGATGACTGGACTGCCTTTCTAGAATGTTTCTGCGATCCGGCATTCTTTCATTTTCAACCCCTCTTTTGATCCAGCCATAGCTAAATCCCCACAGAGTGAATTTATCTTGATTAAAGAAATTTCACCACTGAAATCTTCTGGCACGTAAAACTGCTTAACTTTTGTTGGATCGTGCCTACAGTATTTTGGTCTCTGTTTACTGTATACAGTTTCTGTGGTCATACATGTAACATACATTACCTGATCGAGTATAGCTTAAATATGTAAATCAACTCAAGTGAAGAGTTTGATGCAATATCATTGAAATACAGCTGGAAGGGTCTTTATTTACCAGCTAATCTAACTTCCTGCTTGTTCAGGAAACCTATTCTCAAAAGATGGCTTTTCAGCCTCCATTTGAAGACAGTCAGGGAGGGAGAGCCCTTCCCTACACAATTAGTTCTATGAAATCATCTGTGCTGCAGTATCTGCAATGACTCATTCACATGTGCAAGCAATCACTTAGTGTTGTGGCCATCAAGAGATGCACTTTGCATGTATGAAACAGGTACTTGTTTTTGTTCTCATAGGCAGCTCATAGCCCCGCCAGGCCTACTCAGCACTTCCAACAGGCCTCCCTCTCTCATGTCCACCATTACTTCACAGCCTTCCCCAAGCTTCAGTTGAAGACACTGTTTGGCCCTGGCTGATCATTAAAGCTACTGTACCAATGCTCCCATAAATCAGATGAAGATCATGCAGAAAGGACAGTCCTTGCCATGAGGAGGCAGTTCACATGTCACAAGAGGTACGGGTGAACAGCGCCTTTATACTTTTTAATTAAGCAGAGGAATAGCATATTGTGAAGAAACTGACCCAGCTAGTTCATAGTGGCCAGGAGAGTGACAGGAGTCCTGCCAACCTCTGCCATGGAATCCATCTCCCTCTGTGGGGTCCCTTCCCTTACAAAAACTATTTGCACCAGCAAGCATGCTCTCTCTGCTGGCTCAGCTTGATAATCCAATAAAGAGGCAGGGGTCGGCCTACCCAGTCTTCCAGTTCTAGGGTTTCAAAGTGTCTACCAGAGGTAAAAGACACATGCAACACTAGTGTTCCCACCTGGCATAGGACAATGTCCCTGGGCAGCAACTGGACCAGCAAAGCAGTCTTGTTGTGAAGCTCTTCCTGGGCAAAGACAGCATCCCTGAGCTGCTCGGGGCTCCCCAAGTATGGAAGCAGCTCCATCATGAGGGCGTTGATAGCACAGGCTGCAGAGAAATATCAGACAACCGTGTAATTTGCACCCCTTATAAAACTAAGCACAAGCATCCGGGACTGTATTTGTGTAGTTCTTTGACCTGTCATTCTTGTTTTGTGTATTATCTCTTTCCCACTGGTTGTCTTCCTCTGTGTGCAAATGTGGATTTTAAACTCCTCAGGGCAGGGACCTGCATTTTTGCTTATATTACTTTGTGCCATGAAGGTCATGAAGGTCACTGATGCTGAATAAAACAGAAGCTAACAAGCTTGTAAACAGCCACTTGCCTGCTGACCAATGGCAAGTAAGAACTGCCTCCAGCCAATCAGGAAGAGAAGCTCAACGTAAGACCACTTAACACTTTGCCCCTAAGTATGCAGCTCTGGGGAGCTGCGGTGGCTCAAGTGGTTAAGATGCTGAACTGCAGGCTGTGGAAGGTCGGTAGTTCAGCAGTTCGAGACCCGAGTGTGCCGCATGATGGAGTGAGCTCCCATCTCTAGCTCCAGCTCCTGCCAACCTAGCAGTTCGAAAGCAAGAAATTGCAAGTAGATAAATAGGGACCGCTTCAGTGGGAAGGTAACAGCGTTCCGTGCACCTTGGTGTTTAGTCATGCCGGCCACATGACCACGGAAATGTCTTTGGACAGCGCTGGCTTTTCGGCTTTGAAATGGAGATGAGTACCGCAACCCTAGAGTCGGATTCGACTGGCTTTCGAGCAAGGGAACCTTTATGCAGCTCTGGAACATTACCTCCAACAAGAGGCTTTCTAGACTAACAGCACAATTCTTTCATTGGGTGTAAGAAGTCCAAGGTTCAAATCCTGGACTACCCCATAAATGGAAGGAAATAATAACTGGGTAGAGACCTCATAAGTCTCAGTAATTGATCATACTTTTGTATAGTGAAGGTCCCAGGCTGAATCCCTGGCATGTGCAGGGATAAAGGCCTGGAAAGGTCTCCACTTGAGTGCTCAGTAGCCAGTTGGAGTAGACCATCTTAGGATGAGTGGACTGATGGCCAGGCAACAAACAACACAAATAAGGGGAAGAGTGAACTGCACTGGGGTGTCAGTCATCACTGGTGTACACCCACCAAAAAGGAGGACGCAAATAGGAAACACTGACAAACAAGCAAAATAATAATAATAATAATCATCATCATCATAGTGCATAAAATATGGTAAACTAACATGAAAAATACCACATGGAGTTAAATGGCATCAAAACGTCAGATGATAAATACTCAGAAGCAACAAGATCACCCTCCTGTTTGTTGACTTTTTCATCCTGTCTCATACGAATGATATCTGGAGTTTTGATACTATTCTGCTCAAGTACCTTTCCAGATTTGTGTGTGTACATATCCTCTGTTCCTGGAAGTGTTATCTGACAATCATGCAGGGGTAACAACATAAGGCAGCTTCATCTGCCTCCTCGCAATTGTACAAACACCTGAAGTAGCAGACCATCCAATAGCAAACAAACATGCAAAAATCTATCCGTGGCTGAGGCACTGACCCAGTTGTTGGAACTGAAGGACTGGACGCTGTCCCATGCCTCAGCCTCCAGACTATGTGGCAAGAGAGTTAGATAGGCTAGACAGGCAGACCAAGCTTCTTCCTATGTTACTTTTCTGTCACTGTCCCCTTTGAAATGTATACTGCTACTCTCAGGGAAACTGCCTCTCCTTCTTTCCATTCATCCTCTCCCAGAATGCTCTTCTCCCCTCCCAGAACACTCTTCTCCTTACACACACCAAAAGGGAAGACATGCTGTGTCCATCTTGGCACCATGACACAGATGGGCCTCTCACCATCTGTATCCATCCTTAGTAAGTTAGACTAGGAGACTATTCTATCTCTAAGCTTTCCTATCTAGAATGTAGTTCCTAAATAGATAGACTTCTATTAGTCTGAAAGGTGGCTCAGTGTAACTTTGTGACTAAGCTTGGATACCTGGTGCAAAGACACTCCTGCATGTGTAGCTTTAATACACTCTGCTAAACTAGCTCTGGGAACTGGACTAACTATACCAGCTCTCTCAACACCAATAGCATACACCCCTGGTGAAATAGCTTCAACTCATGATAAGGGAGTCATCTTCTCAACTCCTTCCGCAGACACATTAAAACATGTGTATAGTCCTCTGAAGTACCAAATTTGCCAGGGGAGCCACCAGGATGTACTGGAAGAAGGAGGAATAAGAATTTGGACCTTACCTTACCTAAAGGGCTGGCAGCACCGACACCAGGGAGCTCTCGAGTCAGGCCTTACTCACAGGCCCACAGAAGCTAGCAAAGCCCATTTACAGCTGGCACTGCTGGCTTGAGGGTCTATCCCTTGTAAAGAAGGTAAGAATGGTGACTGCAAGGGATTTTTATACTTCTGTGTCATATCTGTCACTTCTCAACCCCTCCTCTTTGCAAAGGACATCTTTCTACAGATAACGTGAAGTGAGTGGAAGGGCGAAAGACTGGAAAGGCACTTACAGCCTCTCGTGTAAGCGGCCTTAAAAAACCCACAGTTAACCTTGGGGGATAGGGGAGGGGGCTAGTTTCAGGATACTGGTTGCCTGAGAAACAAAGCCCTGTGGGAGTGGGATAGTGTTGGAGAAATGATCAATAATTGAGACTTGGTCATTTTGGCTTTGGATTCTAATAGCTATTCTTGGGTTCAATACACACTTGGTAAAGCTAATGCCCTGACACTGCTCTTTGGCTTTGTGGATAGCATTTCAAGAGATAGTGATGCTAGCCTCCTAGCCTAAACATCTGGATTATCGGACTCCTAAGGAACCCTTGACGTAGTATATATCTAAGAGCTTCCCGACCCACTGATAATATACAGATTGCCACTTGGAGAGGTGTCATAGTAGTCTGGGGCTTCTGGCCCTCAGATACGCCATTAATAATAGGCAAAGATCATGCCTGCTGTGTATGAAGGGTTGGATTTGTCAAATGTGTCAGATGTTCACCATAGGTCTGATTGATACAGGATTTTACAGGTATATGTCAGTGGTTTCTTTTGTTTGGGGTTGTGTGCCAACCACCCGTCTTATGGGTCTTGACAGACAACCAGGATATATCCTCTACAGAATTACAGTGTACTCTATTTAGGTATTTGATTAATTTGATTAATTCTGTATGCTGCATACTAGAATGTTATATGGTTAAAAATTCTGCATTATGGTGTTTAGGAGTCAATAAATAGTTTCTAAGGCAAAGCCACTGTCTTGGTTGTCTCTCTCTGCGAAAACTCTCTTACCAGTCTCAATCCAACCCCATAGAACATTAGTGGGGGTCCCAGGCAATTTCCTAGACCTTAAAATCCCCCAACAGATAGCATGAAGCCTACTGAGATACGGCTGCTCCCTTCCTTTGGCAGTGCTTACCAGACCATCCTTCTCTCACACTCACCCCCAACAGCTTCCTGGATGAAGACGGGCAGGAGGGCAGCACTATGCCTGCTCAGCTCTGTCACAGCAGCCTCTGTCCTCCTTGGAGCTACCAGGACATCCCCCAGTGAGAGGCGGTGGAGGGAGACGCAGCGCCGCAGCAGGAAAAGGGTGTGTAGCACCAAGTGCCGCACCTGCCCAGAAAAGCCCACGTCGTACTTGCGCAGCAAGATCTCCTCAGTGAGCCAGACAAAGTCCTGCATCAGCCGTGACAGGAAGACTCCCTGCCCAAGGAGAGAGGGAGAGGGAGAGAGAGAGGGAGAGGGAGAGAGAGGGGGGGAGGGGGAGAGAGAGAAAGAGGGCGAGAGTGAGGGAGAGGGGTGGGTGGGGGGGGGGTGTTGGT
>NW_015163130.1:157592-166189 GCF_001447785.1 Gekko japonicus
AGAGAGAGAGAGAGAGAGAGAGAGAAAAGAGCCAGGAGAATAAAGGAGGACTGTCAGCGTTGGGAAGAAGGAAAAACTCCCAGAAATACAACCCAAAAGAAGGAGGCCCCAGAACTGGCACGATGTGCAGTCAGAGCAACCTTGTAAGACATTTCTGATTCTTGTCTTTGTGAAAGGTGTGACCCTCTGCTCCAAGCGCTAAAAGAAACAATGAATATTAATTCTAAACCTCTCCACCCATGTTCAGTTCTGGATGCTGGAGCAGTATGGGGAGCTGCCCATCTTCCCAGCTACCTGGGAACCAGTTTGTTTGGACTGCTAGACTCAAATCCCAGCTCAGCTACGGCCCAGCAACTGTGCAGGTCACCAGTTTATGCATTACATGGTCACAGATCCAGGACAACTGAAAGGGATCCAGGGACAATTCCATTCACCCGACAAGCACACCTATACAATGCATGTGCTCGCAAGTGTGCATTTAATTATATTCACATTAGACTTTCAACCACATGTGTAAAACTAAGGTGGAACAGCCCTTCACCTGACCTCAATTACTGCATCTATAAAATGGCTTTAAAGAGTCTTAGGAAGGAAAAAGGAAACACATATTAGAATATATGATATAATAGTGGTAATAACCACCTTGCACCGAGACCTCCTCCTTGGAGCCTCAGAAGCAGGCAGAGTCTGGATTCTTGCAGCAGGCAAGTGGAGTCCCCCACAATCACCAGAGTTGTCCCTCAAAGGCCCAGATATCTCACAGATACCCCCGTACTGGAACACTGTTTCTGCTATCAACTCTTGTAAGGGAGATCCATCCAGACCCTCATGCCCCATTTTCATGCTCACCTCCCAGTGCTTGTGCAGTAGAAGTGCAGAGGTAATCCCCACAGCCATGATGGCAGAGCAGGACACAGCAGCTAGGAGAAGATGGGGAAAACAGTAGACTCAGGCGCCAGTGCAACAGAACTCTGTAATATCTTGCATTGCCAAACAACAAACTGTATTTAATCAACCAAGAAGTTGGCATCGCAGTAGCTATGCAGGTAGGTACGTCCCTTGCCCTCGTCACAGTACACAGAACCACCTTTTCTGCAAAAAAAGGGGAACACCTGCCTAACAACCAGATAAAACAGCAGAGATGTAAAAACAGATAGGGCCAGATGAACTCTGCACTCAAAACATTCACATCAAAAAATTCTGGATCCAGGTGACTCAAATTCCATAACTGAACATACCGGCAGGAGTTCTTTATTTTACATTTTTTTAAACACTTCATGTCCATATCCCCATCACTGTAACACTTTGGGGGTGGGGTGGGGGGGTGCTCAGGAAGCTGAATTCTGCAACCAGTAAAAGACCACAGACCTAGGAACAGGTGGCCCTGACCTGGATAGCTCAGGCTAGCCTGATCTCGTCAGATCTCGGAAGCTAAGCAGGGCTAGTATTTGGATGGGAGACCTCTAAGGAATACCAGGGGCATGACGCAGAAGCGGGCAATGGCAAACCACCTCTGAACGTCTCTTGCCTTGAAAACCCCAAGGGGTCGCCATAAGTCAACTGCGACTTGACGGCACTTCCCACCACCAAGAACAGGTGAGCCACACTTGGATTTTAGTTAAATTCAGTAATTAATATTTTGCAAGGAGAAAGGAATAGTCTAAACTGAGCCTGTAACCATTTGGGGACTTTCAGTTCAGTAATCAGAAACCTCCATGTGTATTTAAGGCTCATCAAGGGCAGGGTTTGCCCAACAGCAAAGGAATTTAGAAGGAGCAATTAAGCTGTCCTCAGCTTTTTGTTGAGAGAGGTGTTTTGTGTTTAATTACTCACACAGCATCAAAACAATAAAAGGAAACATCCCCCCTTGACCCCAAAGGGAACCAAGGCTGGCTTAAGGCCCTTCTCATTCACTCACTAATCTGGCCGGAAGTTCTCCTGCTCAAGCTTCATCTGCATGGAGTGGAATTCTGCGAGAGCAGATACAGTGTCCTTGTGCAGTTCATTTCAAGGCTTCACACAGAAAAGCTTCCCAGGGGGTCATGTCCCATGGGTCAGATTCTTCCCCTAATGGTAACCCCCAAATACCTCAGCCTACACCTCAAAGAAGAGCTACCTCTGGAAGGAATCTTACTCTCTAGACCAAGTCTACAGTATCTAAACCCAAATCCCAAAGCACTGGTTTTGGCACAGATGCTGATGTATCAACTTGGTCCCAACCAAGGCAATATTAAATACATATCTCTCTCTCAATTGGCAGCCTTTGAAGCCATATCTCATGAGCCCACAGAGTGCAGACTGGATAGCTGCCTTCTGTGAACTCACACCGTAAGCCAGGTGAAGCAGTGACAACCAGGTGGTGGAGTCTGGCTGATGGGGGGTGGGGGGGAGAATCAGACTGGATCAGAGATAAATGGAGGCTGTGAGGCGGATGAAGATTAAAACCAGGCTCTGCAGGAGCCCTGGCTGGTAGAGGGGAACTTGAAAGGGCTGCTCCCTCCCTGGGAAAGTTCATGGCTCAGGAGTGAGGCCTTTCATTGCCCGCTAATTGTCCCTGTTGTCCTGCCACCTAGATGTCCTCCAACCTTGCGTTCAAATGGCAGGGCCGAGAGGGGAGCAAGTGGGGAGGGCATGACACTTGAGGGCTTCAAAGGGTCAGACAGAAAGAGAATGAGATCAGTGACAGAGCCTTCAGGCTGCTCGTAACATTTAGAAAACTGCAAAGTACAAAACAACAGAACTACCATTTGTTAAAGGTCACCAGCAAAGAGAATACAGAACCAGAGCTGTGGACCACTTTGTTGTCGTCCTTTATTGGAGATTCAAAAGGGAATCTTCATATTCTTTTCTTCCACTGCTTGTTTCTTCAGCATGGCAACATCGAGCCTTTAAATCACCATTATGCTAGAGTTTTATGATGGAACAATATGGGCAAGAAATCTGAATGTACGAAAAGCCCAACTGGATAAGCCCAATGATCTCTTGTTCTGTTTCCCACAACAGCCAGCCAGATGCCTCCAGGAAGCCCAAGCCAGCCTTCCCCCTTCTACCCCTTCTGGAACAAATCATATAATGGATGTTGCCACATTCTGTGGCAGAGTTAGTTATGCATTACAGGTTGTGCAAGATAAGTGTCAAGAGAGAATACATTCTTAAATGTATTCTTAAAGAGAAACAACCTCTCACAAAAGGACCATTAGCAATGTGAATAGCCAGGTGAGTAACTTTGAGGTCTACTTCACCAAACTTTGGAGAGGATGTCATCCCGCCAATTTAGGTTATTTTCTCAGCAGGAGCCCTTCCACTTGCTCTATCTGCCATACATAGTATTACCTTGGAAGGCAGAATCTTCCAAGACAAGATTGCAAAGCAGAACTATTCTACAACATCCCCAAATCAGGAGTCATTAAGAGTTGATTTATTCAGAGGACACAGAAGCCACTTGCTCTTGGTAGCGCTAATTGCTTCCCACGCGAACACCCTCGAGCTGGTTATGAAGGAGGCATTTGTATGGGAAAGTTTTGCTGTTGCTGTTCAGTCACACAGTCAAGTCCGACTCTTCGTGACCCCATGGACCACATCACACCAGGCCTTCCTATGTTCCGCTGTCCTCCGGAGTTTGCTTAATTTCACGTTCGTTGCATCGATAACACTGCCTAACCATCTCATCCTCTGCCGTCCCCTTCTTCTTTTACCTTCAATCTTTCCCAGCATCAGTGTCTTCTCCAGTGAGTGTCCTCTTCTCATTTGGTGGCCAAAATATTTGCGCTTTAGTATCTACCCTTCCAGGGAACAATCAGGGTTGATTTCTTTTAGGATTGACTTATTTGATCTACTGGCAGTCCAAGGGACTCTCAAGAGTTTTCTCCAGCACCATAATTTGAAAGCATCTATTCTTTGGCGCCTGGCCTTCCTTATGGTCCAACTCTCACAGCCATACATTACTACTGGGAATACCATTGCTTTGACCATACAGACTTTTGTTGGCAGGGTGATGTCTCTACTTTTTATTATGCTATCTAGGTTTGCCATTGCTTTCCTCCCAAGGAGCAAGCGTCTTTTAATTTCATGGCTGCAGTCACCATCTGCAGTGATCTTGGATCCCAGGAACATGAAGTCTGTCACTGCTTCCATGACTTCCCCTTCTATTTGCCAAGGAGTGATGGGGCCGGATGCCATGATCTTAGTTTTTTTGATGTTGAATTTCAAGCCAACATTTGCGCTCTCCTCTTTCACCCTCAGCAAGAGGCTCTTCCCCTTCTATTTGCCAAGGAGTGATCTTAGTTTTTTTGATGTTGAGTTTCAAGCCAACTTTTGTGCTCTCCTCTTGTAGGATCTTGAGCATGACCTTGCTAGCGTGTGAAATGACTGCAATTGTGTGATAGTTTGAACATTCCTTGGCATCGCCTTCCTTTGGGATTGGAATGTAAACTGACCTTTTCCAATCCTGTGGCCACTGTTGCGTTTTCCAAATTTGCTGGCAAATTGAGTGCAGCACTTTAACAGCATCATCTATTAAGACTTTGAATAGCTCAGCTGGGATACCATCACCTCCGCTAGCTTTGTTGTTAGTAATGCTTTCTAAGGCCCATTTGACTTCGCACTCCAGGATGTCTGATTCGAGGTCAGTGATCACACCGCCGTGGTTGTCAAGGACATTGAAGTCCTTCTTGTATAGTTCTGTGTATTCTTGCCACCTCTTCTTAATCTCCTGTGCTTCTGTTAGATCCCTACCATTTTTGTCCTTTATCATGGCCAGCTTTGCATGGAACGTTCCCTTGATTTCTCCAATTTTCTTGAAGAGATCTCTAGTCCTTCCCATTCTATTGTTTTCCTCTATTACTTCGCATTGTTCATTCATGAAAGCCTCCTTATCTCTCCTTGCTGGTCTCTGGAAAGCTGCATTCAGTTGGGTAAATCTTTCCTTTTCACCTTTGCCTTTCGCTTTCCTTCTTTCCTCTGCTGTTTGTAAAGCCTCACCAGACAGCCACTTTGCTTTCTTACATTTCTTTTTTCTTTGGGATGGTGATGATTGCTGCTCCTGTACAATGTCGAAACTCCGTCCATAGTTCTTCAGGCATTCTGTCTATCAAATCTAGTCCCTTAAACCTATTCTTTACCTCCACTGTATATTCATAAGGCATGTGATCTAGGTCAAACATGAATAGCCTAGCAATTTTCTCAACTTTCTTCAGTTTAAGCCTGAATTTTGCATTTAGTAGCTCATGATCTGAGCTACAGTCATCTCCAGGTCTTATTTTTACTGACTGTATAGAGCTTCTCCATCTTTGACTGCAAATGATATAATCAATCTGATTTCGGGGTTGACCATGTGTAGAACATAAGAGAAGCCAACGTTGGATCAGGCCAATGGCCCGTCTAGTCCAATGCTCTGTCACACAGTGGCCAAAAATACCAGGTGCCATCAGGAGGTCCAGCAGTGGGGCCAGGACACTAGAAGCCCTCCCAACTGTTGCCCCCCCAAGCACCAAGAATACAGTGCATCACTTGCCCCAGACTGAGAGTTCCTATCTATACCTTATGGCTAATAAGAACATAAGAACATAAGAACATAAGAGATGCCAATGTTGGATCAGGCCAAAGGCCCATCCAGTCCAACACTCTGTATCCCACAGTGGCCAGAAATACCAGTGCCATCAGGAGGTCCACCAGTGGGGCCAGGACATTAGAAGCCCTCCCACTGTTGACCCCCCCCAAGCACCAAGATGACAGAGCATCACTTGCCCCAGAGTCCCTATCTATACCTTGTGGCTAATAGCCACTGATGGACCTCTGACAAAACTCTGTTAGCCTTTGCCCAGCTTCATTTTGTTCTCCAAGGCCAAATGTGTCCGTTATTTTGGTTACCTTTTGATTTCCTACTTTGGCATTCCAGCCCCCTATGATGATAAGGACATCTTCTGGTGTTAGTTCTAGGAGGTGTTGTAGGTCTTCATAAAGGTAAAGGTTCCCTTCCTCAAAAGCCAGTCAAATCCGACTCTAGGGTTGCGGTGCTCATCTCCGTTTCAAAGCTGAAGAGCCAGCGCTGTCCATAGACGTTTCCGTGGTCATGTGACCGGCATGACTAAACACCAAGGCGCACGGAACGCTGTAACCTTCCCATCGAAGTGGTACCTATTTATCTACTTGCAATTTCTTGCTTTTGAACTGCTAGGTTGGCAGGAGCTGGAACTAGAGACGGGAGCTCACTCCGTCATGCGGCAACTCGGGTCTTGAACTGCTGAACTACCAACCTTCCACTGCCTGCAGTTCAGCATCTTAACCACTTAAGCCACCGCAGCTCCAGGTCTTCATAGAACCGGTCTATTTCAGCCTCCCTCACATCAGTGGTTGGGGCATAGACTTGGATTACTGTGATGTTGAATGGTTTGGCTTGGATTTGGACCAAGATTATTCTGTCGTTTTTGAGACTGTATCCCATTACCGCCTTTTTCACGCTCTTGTTAACTATAAAGGCCACACCATTTTTTCTATGGGATTCTTGGCCACAGTAGTAGATATAATGGTCTTCTGAGTTAAATTCACCCATTTGTGTCCACTTTAGTTCACTGATTCCCAAGATGTCAATGTACATACATCTAAAGGCCCAAGGGGGGAAAAAACCTTTGTTTTTTTTCTGAGGAAAATCTGGGAGAAACACACTGTGGCACAAAAACAGCAGCAGAGGAGGCTCCACTTTCTGGGCAAAAGGATGCAGATGCTCTAGGATAGGGCAGGGCACCTCACGAGAAGGCAGAAGCAGCCTTATGCAAACCCAGCTGAAGTGGAGAAAGGCAAGTAGTTTAAGAGAGCAACAAGGCTCTGAGAAGAGAGGGGTGGAGCTGGGCTTGACCAGCATGGGCAGAGCCCAGGGATAAAAAGGACAATGTCAGAAGAGAGGGGAGAGGCTAAGAAAGCAATATGGCTGAGCAGGCCCATAGCCAGAAATGTTGAGAGGCTGGGGCTGGGGGGCAGGGGAGCGGGGAACTTAATTAGATCACTAATTAGATTACAGGTGGAAAAAGGCCAGCTTTCCACAGTCTGCTTGGCCATGGCAGGGATCAAGTGTGACCAGAGCATGGGGCAGAGGGTTGAGTGGTGGGCATGGCTGAAGACTGATGAGGTGTGGCCCCAAAATGCCCCACTGTAGCTACGGGCCTGTGGCTCAGCAAATCTGAGGAGATGCAAAGAGGGCAATGAGAGGAACCTAAAGGAGGACCTGGAGCCTGGGACAAAAGAAGGCTACCAAACAGGGACAGGCATGGTGGAAATGCCCCAAGGCAGATGCACAGTTCAGCCCCCTGAGGTTTGAAGGGCAGAAATGGGCGGTTGAAGGGAACTGTGCTCATGAGGAAGCCTGTGTGACTACTGTATCCAATAAAGAGGCAACAGAACAAAGTTTGGGTCCAGTGGCACCTTTAAGACAAGCAAAGTTTAATTCTGGGTATAAGCTTTCGTGTGCATGCACACTTCTTCAGATATATGTGCATGAAAGCTTATACCCAGAATTAAACTTTGTTGGTCTTAAACTTTGGAAATTAAACTTTGTTGGTGCCACTAGACTCAAACTTTGTTCTATTGCTTCAGACCAACACGGCTACCCACCTAAATCAATAAAGAGGCAATTAAGGAACAACACTGCATCTGGTGAGTCTCTGCTGACCATGGAAGTCAATTATGATGTCTTGCTACCCCCCCAGGGGGCACACATACACACACACTCACATACCTCCTATAAAAGTTTCTCTTTTTTGTAATGAGTGAAAAGCTTTTTAGAACAAGGTTTTCCTCAGAATATTTTCGGAATACAATTATTCCTGTTCATACTGTAGACATGTATAACATTTTCTCTTTTTTTGTACAATATATTTATTGGGTTTTTAAACATATAAACCTGTATCATATACACACAAACAAGAAAAACAACAACTACATAAAAAAAAACCTAAGGTAACAATTTTCCATTTCAACAACACAGATTAATAGAAAAATTAGACAAGAAATAATTATTTTGTTCTTATCTTTCACTTTTAGTTAGTTTTGAGTAACTACTTCCATCTCAATTTCCTTTGAAATTTACTACCTTCTCAAGATTTGGCTGTCACCTCATATTGGTAATATACATTAATCATATACACTATTTATAATTGTTCTACAGTAGTAGTCCATTCTTTGCTCTTAGTATAGGTACAGGGTTTAATATTACTATTTTTTAATTTTTTTAAAGTTTTATCAAAATTAATTAGAACTTAATTACACCATCATAACACAATACACCAACCAAACATTCAACCAATTATTCATCCCAATTCTAACCTCTCCTATTTATTAACAATTGCTCCACTAATCTATCATTTCATTGCTCTTAATTTCTGGATTCAAATTATCACTCAAAATCACATTAGACTATTACAAGTAAGGAGACCCGCGATACTATAGTATTCCAGCCTGATTAAACAGAATTAAACACCAGCTTTTGTCTTTTAAGTACACATATTAACACTTTCTTATCCACCACTAATTTGCAGCAAGAAGGGAAGATATATTTAGTTTTCCTAGCAATTTCTTAAGACCCTTTTACTAATCCTTAATTTAGA
>NW_015163130.1:166549-187556 GCF_001447785.1 Gekko japonicus
ATAATTAAACATCTTTTGGCAATTTAGCATCCCTATTATTACCACACCTTTAAACTTTAAATTACACCTAATAATGCTTTCTTAATCACCACTATTATACAGCAAAAAAGTGTTTAAGGTCATTTTTCCCCAACTAGGCCTAAATCAGAAGAAAACGGACCATTCCACCTCCTTATATAATTTATTTTTCCTCCTACACATCTGTAATCTATTTTTCTGACACAGCATTTCTACATGCCTTCTTCCTTTATGTGTGTACTGGTTTCCTGGTCTCCTCCCTCTAGCTCTCACAAACTTTGTTTCCCACATTTCATTATCCCTTTTAAATTTCCAACCCGTGATTTTTTCCTTTTTGTTCTCCTACACAACATTTCTACATGTCTTTTTCCTTTATGTATGAACTGATTTCGTAATCTTCCCCCCTCTAACTCTCACATACTCCAGTTCCCACATTTTGTTGTTTCTTTTAAATTTCCAAGCCCATGCTTTTTTTCTTTTCGCTCTCCTACTTCCTTTTTTTTCATTTTTCAATCGTTGTCCATTTTCTTTTAACAATTCTAACTTTACACCAGATGATTTTTTCTTCTTCTTTCTCACTGTTTTGGTCAAGGGGTATTGAATTACTACACAGTCTTTCTCCTGTAGCACTCCCGGATTTTCTGCCACACAATAACCACCTTTCTCCTTTTGATGATCATCTAAGGTTTCTGTTAAAGTGGGTTGCTCCTGCTCTTTCATTTTCTCAGTTTCTACTTGGATGTGATATGTTTTCATTAAGTTTGCACATGCTTCCTCACATCCTTTTTGAATCCCCTCTTTCAGAACTCTAATAAACTGTTCAATCGTCATCTCGCCCACCTCCATGTTTTCATCCATCTCCTCCTCTGTCCTCAGTGCAAACGCCATTTTATTCAGCCTCTTAAATTCCTTCAAAGTCCGAAGTCAACGCTCTAAATAGCCAACAAGCCTTCAGCCATCCATTGTCCTTTATAAATCCTTTCCAATAAACAGAGAGGAGAAAAAAATACGCCAACTATAACTCGTCTTTCCCCCGAAAAAACAAGAAGACACTTAAAGTCCTCTCCCGCATGCCTCCTGGCCGCTATCCTTCTCAGTTCTATGCAGACTTGGTCGGGGTAATTTTTATTTTTTTCCTCTCTGCATCCCACTTTGAAGTATATGTACTCACAATTGCCTTCCTTTTCTTTTCCTCCTGCGTTGCTGCAATTGATGTAAGTCTTGAATAACAATAGGTTAAAAGGTGGATGGTCGGGGCTAAGTAGAAAACATGGAAACCATGATCCACTACACTCTTCATCCCTGCTTCGGGGCAATATCGGACACCCCCCCGCCGTGCCAGAGTGGGGAGGGGCCGAAAAGAAGCCCCCTGCCGCCGGCTCTCCCTCCAGGAGAGCCGGCGAGTCCCCCTCCACACACAACCGGGAGGCACTCAAAAAAGATGAAAAGGGATCGGGCAGCTCGGGAGCATCTTGAGAATCCACCCGTCGCCCTCGCCGTACCGCCATCGACATGCATAACATTTTCAAGGCTATGAAAAACATGACTAATTTTGTCCACAATTAGTATACTATAATGTACATGAAGATGGATTCATCGTTTTCAGTGTTCTAAAGTTTAACTTGATGTCATGTGCTGCTAGTTCTACTGTGACTATAAGAGACTTTCTGTCCAATTAACACACTTTCTTTTGTTTACCACAAAATCTGTGTCTTCTATTTTAAACTCTTATTTTTTCCTGCCTCTCAAGTGGCAATACAAGACACATGTGGCGAAGATATCATAAGATACAACAGCTGCAGATACCTTGCATTAGGTATGTTCATAATTTTGCTTGTAGAAAACTAAGGCATTCATAGTAAAGGTAAAGGTTCCCTTGCTCGAAAGCCAGTCGAATCCGATTCTAGGGTTGCGGTGCTCATCTCCGTTTCAAAGCCGAAGAGCCAGCGCTGTCCGAAGACGTTTCCGTGGTCATGTGGCCGGCATGACTAAACACCAAGGCGCACGGAACGCTGTTACCTTCCCACCAAAGTGGTCCCTATTTATCTACTTGGAATTTCTTGCTTTCAAACTGCTAGGTTGGCAGGAGCTGAAGCTAGAGATGGGAGCTCACTCCATCATGCGCCACCCGGGTCTTGAACTGCTGAACTACTGACCTTCCACAGCCTTCAGCATCTTAACCACTTGAGCCACCGCAGCTCCTTAGAAGGCATTCATACATACTTTTAAATTTCCAAAATATGCCAAGTAGTACAATTTTATATGCTAAGTGACAAAATTAAACATTTTATGCTGTTAAAGCAGTTTAGTTTAGGGAGGATAAAAAGTAAGTATTGCATATTTTCCCCATGCAGAACCAAACATTTTCCCCATAGCTTCAAAATTTTCAGAAATGTTACATTTTAGGAAAGAATCCACATAATTGGACCTACTCACGTGATTTCTGCAGCCAAAATGGCACTGCAGTGTCTTGAAACTCACAAACACATGAACCTGCCTTACACTGAATCATACCCACTGCCTCATCAAGGTCAGTACTGTCTATTCAGACTGGCTGCGTCTCTCCAGGGTCTTAGCTAGAGGTCTTTCAAATTACATACTAGCTAATCCTTTCAACTGTAGTTGCCAGGAATTGAACCTGGGACCTCAGATACTCTCCCACGGAGCCACAGCACCAAATCATTTAACATCCTTTGAAACTTATCTGTGGAACTGGCTAGCCTATTTTCTCCTATCCTATACCCTGAATAAGCTCCAAGTTGCCCCTTTGACTTTTTACCTACCCCATATTCAGAAAATCATTTCCTATGACCATGGGGTTGTTTCTGTTTCTGAGTTGTTTGGCTTTGCTTTCCGTTTAGTATTTCAGAACTATTCTCAATCTCCTCACATTATTTATTTTATAGCTTTAAATTTTAAATTTAAACATATATCTTATTTCTTTAAAATGGAATCTGGAGCATTTCACAAATGTCATGAACTGCTTTAGGGACTCCACCCAAGAAGATATAAATCTAAAAGACATTATGCCAACTGAAAAAATGTACTTCACAAGCAGGAGATAAGGTGATCATACCCTGCAGGGAATTGGAACTCACATAAGATTATGCTTCCAGGGGTGTCCTGACGGCTGAACCTGACCACAATCAGGCCCATTTCCACTGATCACCTTTCCCACTAAAAGGAACATGCCTTAGTAAGGCATACTTTCCCCAGGCAAAGTTCTTTTCTTTCCAGTTTATTCTTTTTTAAAGCATGCTTATGAGCCATTTGCAGAAAGTCACGCAGCCTGTGCATTAACACAGACAGAGCAGTTCATGTATTATACTAAAATAACCGATAATTGGAAAGTTATATCCACAGTCAGAGAGAACAGTGATAAACTAAAAAACACCCCTCGACACGTGAGGTGCATCATTTATGTAACAGGGAGGCCGTGCTTGCACCTTAGTGCACATTTTCTGCTTGGCAGAACATTCTGGCTAACAAAGATACTGACCAAAGGAGATTCTCCCAAGGGCAACGAACAACAAATTCACTTGCCAGGGTAACTGTGATGAGCCCCCCTCCCCAACTGGGAGCTAGCTAAAAAGGCAGAAGATTGCTCCTGATGTCATGCTGCGCAAGAGTTCCTCAAGTATTTCCCAAGTACTACATGATTAGCTCCCACCCTTCTTCTGAGCTGGGAAATGAAGAATATAGTCCCTGGCTACAGGCACTCTGAGCTGCTCCAAAGCTCAGGGAGACAGACTCTACCCCTCCCTCTACATCAGGGAAGGCTCTGACCATGACAGCCATAAATCTGTTATCCTCTGGCAGGGAACATCATTACTTTCAAATACATATATGCCTGTGTGAGTCTGTACGTTTCTTTGATTTGTAACAGTTTTACAAAACACAGCTCTTTATCTCAGAATTCGGGCTTCAGAGTTACAAAGACACCTCTGTGATCACTAACAGTTAACGTTCAAAGCCTATGCCATATTTGCAGCCATACTGCTTTCTTGATGCAGCTGGAGCAGAAGGAACCTTGCACTAACAAATGGCTTGCGTCTGCATACAAGGATGTCTGTGGCCCTGACAAAAAAACCCCACTGAGTCTGCTTTGCTACGTGCGATGCAGACGGGAATGCAGATGGTGCATGGGCAAAATGAGCAGTACATACAGCCAGCCACGTGGGCAAGCAATCCAAAAACAAAGATGCTCAAGATCATCTTGTCAATGCTGGGTAAAACACAGTACCCTTTCTTCACATTCTTCCATCTCCTGTTTTCCCAGCAGGGAACTGCAATAATATGAATAATGTTCAATGACTGCAAAAAAAAAAAAAAATTACAGCTAGCAGCTCTCACCTGAAAAATTCTTATTTAATTTCATGCCTTTGGGTAACTGGCCCCTGCACCCTGTTCCTCAATCTCTGAGTCAAACTGCACACACACTTCACCCACATACCCCAACCCAAGAGATTTTTACAGTGAGGAGGAAGATTTTCCTGTTCTGAAGGGGCACCAATCCTTTGTGTTTGTGCATGAGTCACTGTTCTGAGTGAGTCTTCAAACTGGAGAGACTTGCCCAGAGCAGCGACTCATGCAGAGGCACAAAAGGTCTGTGTCAGGAGCAGGTACTAGTTCTGCTGCATCTCTGGTATGGGAGTGATTGATCTGAGCACAAAGTTGGAGCAGAATTACCATCTCCAGAATGGGACGGGAAAAGGCCCAAGCAGTAAACCATGCAGACACAAAGCAACCAGTCTCATCTTCAGTTGACTTATCTTTGGGCTCAGGGGAACCTTTAGATTATTTAATCCATTTTCTTCTCAGTGGCACAACAGCAATCCTCTTACAGCACACAATGTGGGGATTACTAGCTCAGACACATGCTCCTTCTAAAGATAATACATCAAGTCACATGAATTAGCACCTACTGCTCAGAGAGTGGAGGCTCAAATTGTCCACCAAGGTTTGCTGTTTCATGTTCAGTGCTACAGCACCACAGGGGTTTGATGACCTGTATTCCAATTTCTCACAGTCCAGGATCATGGGGCTAGAAGAGGCAGAACATTAAAAACAACAACACACACACACACACACACAGTGCAGTAAGCCGAAAAATCTTTGGCTGGTCTTACTCAGTCACTATCCTTTTCTCTTCCAGCTATGCCCCAGTCCCATCTTTAGCCACGCTCCTCTTCCAAACAACCCCCCCCTCCAAGCACACTCAGATTGTATCTTTCCCTTTATTACATCACTATTGATCACGTTTTAATTCTTACCCTTCCTCCAAGAAGCTCAAGGCAGTTTATTTATTTATTTATTGTCAAATTTATACCCCGCTCTCCCTGCAAAGCAGGCTGTTCTCCCCTCCTCCATTTTGTCCTTGCAACAACCCTGTGAGGTAGCCTTAAGATTCCACCAACTAACCTCAAAGAGTACCAGGCTGGCTATCTAACAGGTTCTTAACTAGGCTTTGTTTCTCACCTTTAATCAGCTTCTTTTGAAAGTTGTTGGAAATTCTGCAAATATATTTAAAAAATGGCTTCCTGTGAATTATCACAGAGAAGCCCCCCTCCAGAAGTGTGGATCCAGACAAGAATCCTTAGAATATATCCTTTATATTCATACTACATTCTATACTAAACACCCATCAGCTGCTTGACAAGTGGCAGACACTTCTAATTTGCCTGTCAGCAGAGGTTTACAGGAGGCTGAAGCAGTCCTTTCTTCCAAGTACACAAGGTGTATTGCCTGTTAAAGTCGGAGTATGCTTCCACTGAGGGAGCTGTCAGTTTAAGAGAGATGGTCCTTGCAGAAGCTGCTGTTGTGAGGAAGCCACAAGCCTTTCTGTATGTTAATCATTGATCAAAGTTATATTTGGGCAGATACCATAAAGAAACACAATTTCCCCTAAAATTACTCTTCCAGCTGATTCAAAGCGTCCAGGTTTCTTTCACTGTATCCTTGAATTAATATACATCAAGATGGTGCTCAGCAGAAAGTATATTTTAAATTTCCTACTCAAGAAAATCTATTATTTGTGAATTAGCCTTTTCTTCAAGCTCATGTGTGCAGTTTTAAAATGTAACTGGAAAGCTGACATGTGCAATTTTTGTAATTCTGTGGGATGTGCAAGTCTGTAAAAATAACTATTAACTCTCATCTCATTCTCCAAAATACAGTCAATTGAATAAAACCAAGGACTATTTGTACCATCTGAAGCATGTCCATCACAAGGAGGGAACCATACATCTCTAATGGTCAAGTCATACATGGACTGACGTGTGCCTGGAGTTCTGAGATAGGAATTTGATTCCTAGGTGTGTGGGAGCCTATTTTGTATGGGTATTGCAGTGTGCAGCTGTGACGGACTGCACTTTTCAAGAGGCTTAAAAGTGCTGTACATAAAACTACAGGACTGTGAAGGGTTAATACTTCACAGAGCCGGAGAGCCTTGAGTGACGGGCTGCTCCAGGCAATCTGATTGGTTGGCATCAGCTGAACAAAGAAAATCTGGTAAAAGTTGTATGCTGAGAAAACTGAGTCAGATTCCTGCCTTAACTGTGGCAAGATGTATATTGAGACCATCTTAGACGAGCCTTGACAGAAAAGGGTTTAGTGCTGACAAAGTCAGAATTCATCCGTGACTTGTCTTAATTCAGCCTTAGATGAGAGCAGTTCAACTCAAACAGGAGAACTGAGAAAAGTAGGTTAGGAGGTTTGGGAAGTAAACTGAAACTCCCATTCAGGCCAAGGAAAAGGGATAAAATTTCCAGGGAGAGAAGAAGATTCCCTACCAAGTTGAACAGTGGGCTCTCTCTCAAGGGTACAGAGATCCTTGGTCTGGTGTGGTTAAAAACTATGTGGAGAGTCAGTCAAAAACTGGTGTTCCAACTGGAGAGATTTACCTGTTCCAACTGGAGAGAAGGGGTTTGAGTACTGGGAAGAGGGTACCAGCCTTCTGGACACCAAAAGAGTGCTATTATACAAATAAAGTGTGCTGAAGTGGTTTGGGGAAACCCAGGAACAAAAGCCTCTCAAAATAAAGACCTATAGTAACTGTAAATAATACAAGGAACTCTCACTAACCTGATATATAAGAATAAGAGTTTGTACTTATACTATTTTACCTCAGTATTTTCAACCCTGACTTCACCTGACCTTTGCCCTTGATGTTAAATAAACTTTTCTGCTATTTTTGAATTTTAAAAGTGTCTGAAGTGCCATTTTCTCTCATGTAAGTTAGAGGGTAACTCTAACCCTTCCCTCAGGTCCTGGGCTGAGAAA
Organism: Gekko japonicus; assembly: GCF_001447785.1. Lineage (NCBI taxonomy): Eukaryota > Metazoa > Chordata > Lepidosauria > Squamata > Gekkonidae > Gekko > Gekko japonicus. The sequence continues at coordinate 173,849 of NW_015163130.1, forward strand.
ATAGCCATTACTTATCACTAACACAGGGTGGGACTGCTGAGGCTACTTTGAAGAGAAGACTACATGTTATCATGACAGCTCAGTTAGTGAAGCGACACAAGAAAAATGGAGGGAAAATCTAGCCTCTGCAGGAGAGAAGTGGATGGAGTCCATCATAGCAGCGTTCTCCCATATGCTGTTTTCACAACTTGAAACAGTCCTAGGAGCTATGTGCCCCATTAGGGAAACTTGCATGATGATTTGATGGCTACAGTAGGTTTTGTCAACACCTCCCTTGGGCCTTCTCCAGTGAGGAAAAAGGCAGTGCGGGTGGGGCTCCCCCCATACACCACAGTCCCAGTTCAAGCTGGGCCACCACATGCCTGGGAATAATTCCAACTTCCAAGCCTGAAACTCCAGGCACATGTCTTATCCAAAGTCCTCATGAGGGCCACATGTGAATCATCCACAAGTCCAGCAACCAGAGGCAAAAGACCGCAAGAGAGGGCCCCTCTTCCACAATCTTGCTTTTTAAAAAAGTGACAAGGATTAATACAAAAATTCAGAACAGTCTTCCAAAGGTAAGTTAATGGAAGCAGCTGGAACAGCATTTGGTAGGCCAGGGCTTTCTAGTCTCCACTGTTAGGGGCCTTCTGTTTCTTTGCTTGCTAGTTTATCCTACAATAAAGAAACACCTCTTTCCAACTTGATCTAGAGCAAGGATGACCTGTAGTCCAGGAATCCCCGTTATTCTCCAGACACTGAAGTTTGCCACACACAACCTAGCCACTTTCTAGGTGGTCAAGCTCTAAGTCAGCATCATCTATCAGAAAAAGCTTCACAGTTACGGAGCATGTGCAGTGAGGCACAGTCAAGGACACAGTATACAAAGCTTAGAGACTGAGATGTAAGGACACTGTGCATCCTCTCAACTTTACTTTCACTCCAGTGCATACAGTGGTTCCTGTTTTTAGCCACATCTTCACAGAGCCGCCCAAAACAGGTAACATTTCATTGGGGGCACTAGCTCAGCACCCCTGATTTAGAGCATAGTTACCATTTGCCAAATATTTTTGGCAGGAGCAGTTCCTCCAGATGTTTTCCTGAAGTGCTCTGTCTGAAGGCGCTATTTGCCAAATACTCCTAGGAATAAAAGAACATAAGCTGTTTGAAATGCAGTCAGGTCTGGGAGGGAGGGAGAGAGAGAGAGTGAGAGTGAGAGAAGGCTCTTTTCTTGTTTCTACTACACTGAATGATCTCTACAGGCAAGTAACGCCCCATTCATTAACAGGGAAGGAACAAAACCCTGTGCATCCGGAGAAGGGACAGAATAGTGATAATCGCCAGATGTAGGATGCTGAAGAAATATACAGAAAACCAGCAAATACCAAGCTGTCCCCATGCTAATGGGGCTTGATCAGCTCTTCCAGTTTCAAACTACACACAAGCATTTGGGTGGCAACCAATGCCAAGCAAACTGAGTTTGCACCATGAAAATGTCCTCCTTAATCCAAAATGGCAGCTTTCAAGTTTTTTACTAAAATACGCAAGACTGTGTGTCACACTGGTTTGTCTTTATTTTTTTAAGCTCTATCGTAAGGAACAGAATAGCCAAAACTGCAGCACATCACAGAATGTGCAGGATCCCAGGCCAGAACTTCTATGCCAAGGACACCCAATTCCCAAACAGTATATCCCCAAAAGGTTGTATTTGAGTGGTGAGATCCTGCAGTACAGTTCTGCTAACGGAAGGCAGTTCCATTAGCAGAATGGGACTTCCTTGTCTCCCTCCCCTATCCACAGCCCCAAAAGCTCTCTGAAATGCTGCTCCTAGGGACAGGGAACCCTCAAAAATAGCATGAGGGGTGAACTGGGAGTCTACACTGGAGAGGGGAATTGATGGTAAAAAGATTCCCCTTACTTCAGCAGCAATTTACTGTGGGATCTCAGCCAAGGATAGAATAGATTAAGCAGACTTCATATACTTCCTACAATGCATGCCTACCAAAGGCTACTTCAAGGAATCAAACTTGATGATGCTATAAGATGGGGATGGCATCAACTGCCTTTTGCTTAGTTCAGGATATCTGGAGAGCAAGTGAGTTCACATCAGGACATCTGTGAATCTCACCACACTTCGCTTGGGGGTTCAACTGAAAGCCCTCATCATTCTCAGGCTCCATGTGACCCCACCCCCACAGTTCTACCACATTCTCATCTACAAACCCATCCTCTAAAACCAGGGATGCCACATACTGAGGTTCTTGAATGAAGAACTTAAGCTTCCCAAAGATCACAGGAGGTTTCCCAGGTTGGCTCGAAAGTGTTCAGACAGTGACTACTGAAATGCCAGAAGAAAGAAGGGTGGAGCTTCAATGCCTGAATCTACATCGTGTGTAAAAGGTCACAGAATTCTGCTTTCCTGGGTGCAGAACTCCCCCCCCCCCCGGTGCACACACAAAACTCGTGGTTGGATCCTATAAACAAGTGCAAGTCATGCTACATAGCTTCTGCAGTGGAGCAAGCTTCTCCTTGTGCTAGCACTTGTTTGTGCAAGATCAATCACTTCAATGAGCCCATGCACAAACAGAAGTGCTAGCATAAGAGGAAACATGCTCCACATGAGAGATTGTCAAGTACATGTAGAACTTGTTATTAACAGTGGCTTGGATCCTGTGAACGAGTCATGGAACACATCTTTCATTAAAAATGCTGGTTGGCTTGTAATCCTTGGCATCTAACTCATAATTTGCAATCACACAGAATGCTTGTCAAGAGACTAGCTCGCCTAGTAGTCTCTTGTCATTTCAGAAGTACTGTTTCAGACTTGGGCGTAGCAGAAATCATAGAAATTTCTCTCTCTGAGAACCTGAGGTCAAGTTGACTGTAGCACCTAAGGCTGTGGTCACACACACTAAATAATCCACTTCCAATGCACTTTCCAACGGGATTTTGCCAGTTCACACAGTAAAAATCCAGTTTGAAAGTGCATTGGAAGTGGATGATTTCGTGTGTGTGATTGCAGCCAAAGACTAAGAGAAGAAGCTGTCACAGATGCCTAGCAGTTTCAAGGTCAACAAATCTGGGAAGAAGTTTGGCCTACGTATTCCATCTCATTAGTGCAAGGACCCATAGATGGGGAAGGTGCTTGTTTAATTAGGCCTGGCTGACACCTCTCGCTGCGAGAGTGTATGGCTTCATGATAGCAGCTCACCTGACTGGTTGGATCACTTGGTTAGCAACACAATTGGTCAAGTTATATCACTGGGCATAAAGGAAAGATCACTGATTCTAGTTTTGCCCTTTGTCTGTATTTCATCTAACTTTGGATCACCCCTTTTTTCTAGGTGTGCCAGGTTGGTCAGAGCACATGTTTTGGACTTTGAAACTCTGTTGGGCTCAGTTTTGCCAGGTAACATCTGTATCTAGATAACCAATGCTTATAAATGTGCTTAGGTTAGGTATTTAGCTATATTTTATCCTCACTGTTCACTGCTCTTATATGGTATGTTCCTGCACGTTCTTTTAATAAATCACTTCATATTTTCTGGTGTTCTTGGGTTTTGGACCTGCACTCTGAATCCAGTACTTTAGCACATACTGGCTACAGCTACCAGAATAACTGTTTTCTGGAACTCACTTTGAAAGGGTCCTACCTTGCAGGGCTGACGTCTTGATCTTCAACCCAGGAGGGCTAGAGACTTAGTCTCTTGGTCCCTAGCTGGCAGGTTAGTTAAGGGGACTGGTGGTGAGTTAACCTGGGGTTGCAAGGGGTCCCATCTCAGCACCTTGTGGTTTTGCCTTGGACCAACCCGTCACCCTTAAGGAGTGTTTATAAGTCTTTGACACCACTTATCCCCATGATTCTGAGGCTCAACACCTCAAGCTGATACACAATACCTGCAAACAGAAGGGCTGCGCAAAATCCACCCTAACACAGCCTAGTCCTCGACAAGCAGCTCGGCAGATGGTCCAGAGCAACATCCAGAGACTACCTGGCTGGGTGGGCTTCTGGGAAGACAAAGAGAAGGTAAAACCCCCATAGAGTGTGTGTTTGATTTAAAGATGGCACTTTCCCACTTTCTAGTTCAGAGTGCCAAATCTAGTCTAGTAGTAATGTGTAAAAATGTATTGGTTTTCAGGCTGGGGAGACCAGGTTGCATGTTCCAGCCGGGCCAAACCTCACCCTCCTCAGGCTTCAACCCCAAAATCTCCAGTTATTTCCCAACCCGGAACAGGCAACACTAACTTTAAACCATAATTCCCTTCTTGTCTCATAATTAACTGACATATGGTTTCCCGGATTCTTCTGGCCATAAGCATAGTTCTTACCACTTGTCCCCTGTGAATCAAATCAGGGGGCACATCATAGGAGAGTCCCACAGGCACCATTAGGATATCTGGCACAGTTCCTGTCTGTATAGCACTGAATACCAGGGCAAGCCACTCTCTACCAGAGGCAGAGAGTTGTGGTACACCAGAGAAGGGCTCTTCCAAGAAGATCAGCAATCGTTGCCTGCTCAGAAGCAGTTCCTCAAGATACTGTGGGGGGTACAGGGAAAACCTCATCAAAGCACAAAGAAAGAAAACATAAGGCAGGATCACTCTTTCATACAGATAAAACAAGTACTGGATGCGGAGGGTGAGAAAATGTATTTCTCTAGTTTCAGGCCAAATCCAGAGCAAAACACAACCAAGTCTTGTGATATGTTAAAGATTAACAGGTTTATCATGGCATCCATGCTTATGGACTACAGCCTTTTTCATAAAATGCATAAAATACTGTCCTCAGCTGAGTTTTATATTCTCTTTATATACATGTAACATACAGGTTCTGACCCAGATGGCCCAGGCTAGCCAAGATTCCACTATCAGATACTTAGGGGAAAAAATACAGAATGTGTTATTGGACTCAGAATTTATCTCCCTGAAACCACAACCACACAGATGTTTGCGAAGATATGTGGCCAGTGCCTGCTGAAATATCAGAAGACAGAAGGGTACCAAAACTGTGATTGTCAGAGGGGTTTAATGCTTTCCATAGCTTTTTGCCCTCTCCCCAAACAACAATTATGCTGGATTTTTAAAAAATGTCGAACAAAGCAGAACAATATTATACAGATGCTTAATTTGCATTATTTATACAAAATCCACAGTATCTGGTTTGTCTTGGCAAAGAATTTGGGACTGCGTGGGCACAAGATTGTAAAATTGTTGGCATGAAGAACCTACACACACAGCGCTGCCCACAGCCCATCCAGATGTTCAGGAGAGGTTATTGCAATTCTGTCTCTAAATATGGCCAACAAAGAAAGAATTACACAATCAGGGCAGTGCTGTCACTATCTCACTCTGCTTCCTAGCTTTCCAGCGGCATCCGAGGGGCTAGGGATGAGCCTTCCTACTTAACACCCAAGTAAAAAGAAAAACATCTTTATCCATAAAAATGGAAGCAGTTGGTGCATGCAACCCAGGGGTGCCAACCAATACATAGGCAACAGGCCCCATCAGCCTGCCACGTGGAACAGCCAACAGGATTACAGCAGCAGGCCTCCCAGGCTGATCAAACGAGCCGGGAGCCTGGCTGCGCGAAGGGGCTGCTGCCATGAGTGGGTGGCTGTGTTTGTGCTTTTCCCAAGGTGTCTGGAAGGGGAGAAGGAAATGACACCCACAATTTGCAAACACAATTGTCATTTTCTGGCTGAGACAGCAAGTCACGCAAGTTTTCAATCTGCTCTCAGTTGCAGAGAAAAACACAAATTGATTTGCATTTTGCTGAAGAGAGCATGCACACTAAATTGAGGCTGATCTCTTGAACGACTGTGGTCATTCTGTGGGCCTCCCCCGCCTGCATCTCCTCCCAAAGCAAACTAGAACAAATCGTAATAGATTATGCACCCTCTGTACATATACACAGACACACGCACACATGGGACTTGGTGAGATTCAGCTTCACCAAGTCTCATTTCCTTTCTAATGAAACATAATAGGTAGAAATGATATCATATGCAGTTATGCCAAGATCGCAAAAAAGACCAATTTTTGAACATAATGTAGGTTTTCATCAGACATGGGGAAGACAGATAAAACATTTAAGATCAATAAGACTTGTTTTTTTTAAATTTTAAAAGAGAAACATTTTAAGAAAACAAAATTACAGTGCACGGTTCCAACAATTCCAAGATGTTACCATGGAACTCTACTTGATGACGTAAATCCAGCCTTCATAGTTGACCCTCAGGAAAGCTATGTTCAGCAAGCTCACCATAAGCAGCACAAATTCCATAAACAATTAAATTACATTTAACCTACTATATCTCATCAAATATTCAACAGTTACCAATCTCTTGATGGATCCACCCAACCTATAGTCTCAAGAAGTCTGTCTGAATCCACCCAAGATGCAATTTAGTGTATGTGTTACACTCACGGTACCTGTACCAGAAGTATCTATGGGTAAGCCAGGGTCTAGTGCAAGGGTGTCAAAAGGCACTTAAGCGGCCTGCAAGTAACTAGTACAAAGGAGGGAACAGGAGACTGCTGAGAGGGAGTGGGCGGAGCCAGTCCAATTGTGGCTTCAGCATGACAGAACAACCTCCTCTGCAGCAGTCAAGCAGCGTGGGGAGTGTCTGCCCAGTGTTGTACCACTGGCTCTCCAGTCTGCCTATGTGTGTTTTCCTCTGCACGCCCCCCTCCCAGCCCATGGGGCCTTGCAGTGAGGATACACCAACTTGGAGCTTACCAGCTGCTGTCTTTTATACAGCTTTTATCTCCGGTACCCAGCATTACACTTTATGGCACACATGACCCAGCCCGACAAAGTGACATTTATGTCAGATCCAACCCTCGTAACAAATGAGTTCCACACCTTTGCTCTTGTGGTTTGGAATTCAGAAGCTCCCCAGATAGGCAGACACTCTAAGTGAACACATAGAAGTAGGAGCCGCTGCCTACTCTCTCCATAAATATCTGTTTTGGCAGTGATTCCCCCCCCCCCCCCCCCCAATCCTCTCCCTTTACATTTGATGTCTTTGGCTGCCTCTGGAGAAGCTTCAGAAGTCTCAATCAGAGCCAGCTTTACATTTCAACACGATGGGGCATAATATGTAACTAGGCCAAAGACCAAAAATATGAAGAGTCAATATTTGGATATTCACAAAATCCCATGGAAAGTACACATGGGGGGAAATCAATCCAAGTAGACAATGAATTGTCAGATGAATTCTCCCTCAAACAAGTATTTTTATTTTTGTAGTTGTTGTTCAGTCGCACAGTCGAGTCCGACTCTTCATGAGCCCATAAGTGACTTCAAAACGATCTGCCCATTCTCCTCCTCTTGGATACTCTCCCTTCCCCAGTACTGTCCCTTTGTCCAGCCATCATCAACACCAAAATGAAGCTTCAGAATCACAACTGTTCATAGCCAACAACAATTAGGGTTTCCATTTCTCCCAAAAGCAAAACACTGAACTTACTGAAGCCAGAACAGCTCTGGACAACGCTCCCATCTTGCTGTCTGATACCTGCTCCACTGCTGGTGGCAGAAACACCCCTCCTAAGCGAGTTAGCAAAGTCCTTAACAGATATGAGCAGAGAAGGATCTTAGTTCATTCATTAATCAAAATCAGCTATGTGTATTTTGCACTTGCAAGAACAAGATTTATGCCATGGAAAGTGAAGAGGTTTTTTAGCCTTGCCTGCCTTGAGATACATTTGAAAACACAAGAGCCATGGCTGGTAAAAACTCTCATTGGCTGGAAGGAATAGCTTCAGTGTTCCAGGTAGCTAACAGTATAATGGGTTATGTAAGTAACAAGAATTCCAACAGTAGAAGAATGTGCACATTTTAGTCAGTTTGCAGACTCTTTTGCAGAGACAGAATTTAATTAATCTTAGTACAGATTTTTTAAAAAATGTATGCATTTACATTTTGTCGCGGTCAGCCTGGGCGTCAATTGCCAACCGCCTGCTGACCACGCCCCTTCTGGGCCCCGGGCGCCCCTACTGGCTGCTCTGAGGAGGGCAGGAGCCGAGGACAGGGTCTTCTTAGGAGCAGGAGAGCGGACCTCAGACCACGGGGTGTTCAGAGCTGCCAACTTGCCGCTCTTGCCCGTTCTGGGGGTTTCTGGCTTTTGCTCCAGATGCCTGGTAGCCTAGACCCGTGCTCTCTCTCTCTCTTTGTCTGCAGTGTCTAGAGCCAGCCCCAGGTGTGTCCTCCTCGGTCGTCTCCGTCTCCCGTCTTTTATTACCCCCACGGCTCCCAGCACCTCCTCCACTTCCTGGCCCCGCCCCCCTTCATATTGAGACACGCCGGGCCGTTTCCGCCGGCCCCGCCCTCATGCCCTCTCTCGCTAGGGGACTTTCCCGGTCTGTGTGTACTCGGGCGCGTCCCGTCGCCGCGCACCTCTCTTCACCCTCTTCTCGCTCCCCCTGGGATCTACGCCTGCAGCCTCCGCCGCGCCATGCCGCCGGCGGCTCCACACCGGCCCTCCCTCTTCCCGTCGCGGCACCCTCCCGGCACCCGTCGTCTTGGCGCGCCGCCGGCTGTTCCGAGCCGGCCTCCCGCGTCGGGTCTACGCCACGCTGCTTCCTCGTTCTCCGGCCGCTGCCGTGGGACGCCCCATCGTCTCCGGGGCCCAAGGTGAGACCTGCGATGGTCCCGGTCGCCCCCCCCCCTTCGTTCCTCCGCTGGGCGCTGGCCGGGACACATTTAGAGTATTTTGAGACCTGAGGGGAGTCAAGTCCACCCCCACATCTGGCCACATGAAAAGCTGAATTCTACAAGTTCCTTGTGTGCAGAACATACTAAGCAAATTTAGCACATTATTAAAATATTGTTATTTCACTTAATAACTCTTATGAAATTTGATTTATTAGACACAAATGCCATTCATTATCAGCAGAACTGGTAAAAGCTTTTTCAAGACAGTGCCACCCACACTAATCGCAAGAGAGGGGTGGAAGAACCTTTAATGAGAAATCAAACAGTTGGCAAACCTATGGACTTGTAACAAAGGCAGGGAGTAAAAAAATTAAACGTGAAGGGCCTGTGCTCAATCACTGCAAGTCCATCACAAACACCAGCACCAGTGTCCAACCCTTTGAGAAGCACTGTCCTTCCCTTTCTCTACACAAGTAATAGTGCTGCACATACTGATGTTCATCAAGTGGTTTTCTATGCAGTCACTCATGGGACAGCTGCAGACAGGTGTAGACTCAGAGTACAAGTGTTCTCTTCCCTCAATGGTTTTTCCTGCCCAGGAAGGAGAAACCCACCTTGGTCCCTCAGATCTCCTGAGTCACTGCAAACTTTCCAGAGTGCCAGCACAGCCCACAGTGGAATAAGGGGGAGGGAAGGCCCCAGGGTTAATCCCTAGCCTTTCCTTGAGCAAGCCATAGTTTTGCCACAGCTGTTCTTGAAAAAGAGCAGTTTCTGTCAGAACTCTTTCAGCCCCACCTACCCCACAGGGTGTCTGTTGTGGGGAGGGGAAGGGAAAGGAGTTTGTAAGCCGCTCTGAGACACCTTTGTGTACTGAAAGGCAGGATATAAATCTAATCTCTTCTTCTTCTTCTTCTTCCATTTATTAGATTCAAGTAGCAGGTCCTTAGAAAGATCTCTGCTTGAGACCCTGGAGAGCTGCGCCCAGTAGGCAATGCTGACCAGCTTTGAGAAGGTATGATTTTAAAACTGGACCGAGAGAAATTATCCCAGTCCTGATCATAGCTAGAGCAATGTAGTGAATTGCAGGCTGAGTAATGCCCACAATAATGAGTGAATGATACCTCAGTCACATTTACAATAATTCAGAACAGTATCTCCAATAACCACACAGGGCAGTGTTACTTGTTGGTGCTAATCTAGAGACTTCTCAAATTTCCACATGAGATGTGGAGTGGGTACTGAACACATTTCTGTCTCATTTGGGAGGTGAGGCGACTGGTATTTTCTCTAGTATTAGTGGGCCAACTGTGCCCTGACTAGGCCAGGGGCAATGAAATAACAGGAACATCTACAGCAATGGCATCAAAAGACTTGGGCAACCCCAACTCATTACAGGCAAGAGTCTATTGCAGCGCCTACTCTGGGTGAGGATGACTTGTTTGTCTTGTGGATTTTGCCTCTGCTTTTCTCATGGGATTTGCCTCAGTGATTCAGTTTGATCTTGGGACCCTTTTTATATTTTGCTGCTGGTTCTGACTGGCTCTGATACAGCACCTTGTCTTATCCTCAAGCAATACTGGCATGGTGACTTTGGTATGCTGCTATGAATTCTTTAATTCAGAGGCTTGAACTACCAGACGCCAGGATGGTCCTGAATGCTTCCCTGAGGCATTTTCATTTATCCCCTCATTTAGAGGTGTCTCCACCAGTCTTGCTAGCTGTTAAAACCTTTTCCCAAGGGGCAGCTTTTAAAGCAGGAACCTCCATTACTTCTTGCTGTAGGTGCAAATTGTTTGCACAGAAGGCATTTGGTGACATTACCCCCCTCCATGAAGCAAATGTGTAAAAGGAAATGGTCATCCATTTGAGCTGTTTTTCCTCTACATCCTGGACCTTTTTTAAAATGGTGTTTTTCAGCCATAGGGATAACAGAAGAAGACAACAAAATTTGGAATTTCTATTCCCCCCATTCCATTTCTTCTGTCATTGCTCTTTTCATTCATTCTTGTTCTTTGCAGGGTGCAGACTCTGAAGTTTACTGTTCTTGTGGTGGCCAAGAGAGGACCGAGGGAAAGACACATGCCCTGTGGGCAGGAAAAAACTTGTGCTTTTACGGGCTCTGGAACTTTCCATAGTGCAGTCCCCACATGAGTCTGAAAAGTCCACCATGACAAACCTACCATTCTAGCAGCAATCCCAACAGCCACCCTGCAAGGTAGATATCAGTCCCATACTGCAGAGGACAAGGGTGACTAAACAAAGGATTAGGATATAACTCACTGGAGCTGGTTCTGAAGGATTTCAAGTAGACTATTAGTGAAGGGGCGCAGGGGGGGGAGTGTGGGTTTTAATACCTGCAATTACAAATCCACTTTAAGCCTTACCTGTGCTTTGAGGTATAGGCTTTATATTCCCAAGTCACTCTGGGCATGCTGAGGCCCTGAGAAACTAGAAGAAGTGGAAGCAACAGACCATCCAGCTCAGATTTGTGACTTGATAGAAAAACCACAGGAACATCAGCCTGGAGGCAGGAAAAGATGCAAAGGAAGCACACTGAGAGTATACATACAGTCCTTGTAGAGTTCAACCAAACTATATGACAAAATTAACATTTCCTACTTGTCCTTCCAAGAAGCAAAGAAGCTCTATTGTGAGAGAACCATAGCATTTACAGCACTGTAGACTATTCAAAAGGCTTCCTCCATACATATACTTGCAGTTAACCTTAAAGGATCCCGTAAAACCACTGGTGAAAGGGTTAAGCATCCACACACCACACACATACACACAAAGCCAGATCTGCACTCAGCCTCACGTTTTGCTGTCAGTGCCGCATTATGTATATCTGAATTGCTCTTTTGCCTCTGCGCTATTAGCAGACCTACCCAAGACCTCCCGGGGAGAGAGAGCGCTAGAATGAAAAAGCATTCAATTCGATTGTCTTCCCTTCCAAGAGGTTTGGAGGTGGGGAACCTAGAAATCTGAAGACAGAGAACTGTACACTATAATCTGAACTGAAAGTGGGAGGAGAGGGACTTCTTAACCATTTCCATTAAACATGTTGTGCTAAAAATCATCACACACATACACACACACTGATGAGTTTTTATCTTTATGATGGAAAAGATAAGGACAACTGTATCGTTCCCCTTGTATGCGCCAACACAGCATCAGGGAGACATCTTCAATGGGAAAACAAGGTATGAGGGAGAAGCAGCCCCTCACCCCATGAGTCCATTTCCCTGTTCAGGCACTCCACCAGCAGGCTCCTAATTTAAAGTGCACATGCCCGGTGCTGGACTCTAGGGACAGACTGGAGATCCTACTGGCAACCTGCCCAGCCTACTGCCCAATAGGCTTTCCACCTCAGCAGCAAAAGGGATCTGGGAAATGGTGTGGGAGGCCCCCAGGTTGATAAAGCTAGGGGACTTTAACAGTCACACTGAGCTTGTTTGTCTGCAGTGACTCAGGACTTCATGGCCCCATACCAATGATGGGTCTCTCCCAAATTGGCCCCCTTGATTTGGCTTTCTGTTCTGATTCAGACTGGATGGTGGTCTAAAGAACAGAGGAATTACCAACAGTCCCTCTGAACTGATCAGACCACTTTCTGGAAAACCCATGGGTTTGCTTCACCAGCATCTGGAATCAGTGATGAGATTAATAAGGATGAACAAAGTAAAACTCAATCAGGACAAGATGGAGGTGGTTTCTTATGGTGGTTCTGCTGAAGTGGGCGGTGACGTTCAACCTGTGGTGGACTGCATGCCCCCTGAAGTCCCAGGTACACTGCCTGAATACATTGCTGGATCCAGCATTGCTCTAGGAGGCTCAGGGAGCAGCTGTGGCCACAAGTACCTTTTGCCAGCTTAAATCAGTATAACAGTTGTGCCCCTTCCTAGGGAAATATGACCTGGCCACAGTCACATAAGCACTGGTGACTTCCAGAGCAGGCTATTGTTACCTGTTCTACATGAGGCTGCCTTTGAAAAATTCTCAAGAAATTCCAGTTGGTTCAGAATGTGGCTGTTTATCTATTGACTGGGATCAGGATATCTCAGAGACCCACCCTCCCCTTCCAGCATGAACCTACCAACACACTTAGGTCAGCTGGAAAGGCCCTAATCCATGTCCCGTCGCCTTCGGTTGACACGGCAAGGACCTCTTTGTGATGGCACCATGACACTGGAATCCCTTCCCCTGGGAGTTTTAGGAGTCATGTGAGAACCACTGTTTGTTCAATTCCCCCCCCCCCCCCCCCCACCCCAACTGTTATTTTATTTTTGTATAACCTTTATTTGCTTGCAGTCTTTGGAGGGAAGTTTTTAAACTTGTCTGTTATAAACTGCTATAAGGTGCCTTGCCGACATCACTGAAAAGTGTGATATATGTTTTTAAAATAAGTAAAAGAAATAAACATAGAGAAGACTCTACAATCAGTCTTGCAAACAGCATTTGTAAAATTTACCGTGCTTATTATAAACAAAAGCTGCATCCATTTGTTCCCCTTTTCCAGAAAGTGCCAGTTTATGCGTAACCCCCATATACCTCATCACTCAATAAGTGCAGTTTCAAGTGGCTTTCACATGTGAATGAGCCAAACACCACAGACAGAATTTGTCTACCTATATATTGCTATCCTGCCCATCCTCTGAGGATCTCCCCTCTCCCATTTTTGTCCTCAACACAGGCCAGTGAGATGGGTCAGTCACTCTTTCTCAGCTTAATCTAACACTGCCCAGTGAGCTTCATGGCAGAGTGGGGATTTGAGCCCAGGTCTCTGAGGTCCTGGTCCAGTGCTCTAACCGTTACACCACACTCTCACTTATTTTAAACATAATCATCCTGAACGTAGCCATTGGCACATTCAGCTATAAGTCAAAAGGTTAGTTTCTCATCACTTGGGTACTTATGTGATGATCACACATCAGTAGATGCAAACTGCACTTCTTTAGAATAAGCTGGAATAAAAACGGGCATTCTCATGTCCCCAGCATCCTACTGAGTCCACTTGTTGTTTTGCTGGACTTTGCTGCTTTTTCTGCAGCATTCATCAGAACAGCAGGA
>NW_015163130.1:187574-190337 GCF_001447785.1 Gekko japonicus
CAGGAATGGGAAACCTCCTCTCTAGGAATGCTACTCTGACCTAGGAAGATTGCACCCCTTACCGTCTTCGCAGCCCTGCGCACCATTTCCAGCTGCCCTTTGTGGAGTATCACGTTGAAGAACATCTGATTCAGGAGTTTTAGCAAAGCCCAGCTGCAAAGCCTGAAGAGAGAAAAAGTTAAATGGAGGGGGGGGGGAATGAGGAGTGAGGGAAGAAAGGCAGGATAAGGCAAGTCTGCCAGTTTCACTAATAACTCCTTCAAGAGCTCCATGTGGCTGGGGAATCAGAGCGCTTGGATTCTAAAGGAGGAGCAGAAGAAGAAGAGATTGGATTTATACCCCGCCCTTCACTATCTAAAGGAGTCTCAAAGTGGTTTACAATCTCCTCCCTTCCTCTCCCCACAACAGACATCCTGTGGGGCTGAGAGAACTCTGAAAGAACTGTGACTGACCCAAGGTCACACCAGCAGCTGCATGTGGAGGAGTGGAGAATCAAACTCGGTTCTCCCAGATCAGAGTCCACACTCCTAACCACTACACCAAACTGTTGTAGAGCTACAGATTGAGGTACAGACACAAGAAGCATAGAAAGCTTACTGGGAGTAGTACAAACATTTTACCTAATAAATAAATAAGGCAGGAAACATCCTTTCTCCTTCCCAGACACTGAGGCAATCCTGGCTGGAACTGAGCTCTAGAGATGAAGGACAGCACTATGTATGGTCAGTCTATGCATAGGTGGCTTTGTAGCTGCTAAAGTGCTTACCTACTGAGCCACAATATAAAGCAAAACCCACCATTTTGCAGTGTTTCCTCTTCCTGTTTGTCAGATTTCTGGTTAGGACAGGTGTGCATGTGTCTGTCTGTCTGTCTGTCACTGAAGACGTTCTATCTTTAATAGAGCTCTGACAGGCCTCTCTAGCAGTAGCCAAACCCTAACCACCCCATACTGATCCTCCTTCATTTTTCCCCCCAAGGGAAAGAAGCATGCACTTCTCAACCCAAATTGGGAGGGGAGGCACGGGGCAGGAGGAGAGCAGGATTTCCCCCGCTAGCTACTGAACAGAACTGTTCCCTGAGAAAATATTCTGCTCAGTTGCAGTGGGGGCTGTTAAAAGGACTGAAGAGTAGGGACTGTGTTTGGAGCACAGAAGAGGCTGAAGCAAGATGTGTGGGCTGGGGGACTCACTGGGGGTTCATGCCTGCAGGCACAGTAAAAACAATTTAAAAAAACTCTCTCTACTCAGAGAGAGACTAAGACGTTTGCTTTGTATTTGCTTTCATGTACTTATTTGATCAAGGGGGAGGGAGGCTGTTCCACTTTTTTCTCAGTATGCTGTGGCCAAACCCCCTTATCTTCCCCCTCCACCTTCCCAAGCTGTACATAGGCCCTACACCCTCCTCCTTTCTGTTTGGGGACTGCTGTTTTTGTGAATGGAACGGCACACCTACAATGATCACCTGCTGTACACAGGAATGGCACCAGCAGAGGAGCCCCTGCCATTTTAAGAAGCATTTATGGATTGAAGTTTGCATATGTGACTTTCAGAACTGTGCTGTGCAGGCATCATTCAGCAGACAGGCATGGTGGCAGCACATGTATTCACTTGGGGGGGAGGGGAGCCAAACAATGTACACAGCTGCTACCGCCACAAGCTAGCCAGCATTGAGGGGAAGGTCTGCTGACCTGGGGCTCCAGATCTTTGCGCTGAAATCTGCTCCTGACTCTGCCACTGGTAAAATGGGATGGAACAGAGTGTCTGTGTAAAGGCCGTCATCACTATTTTCCATTTGAATTTAGTTGCAATTAACCAGTTCCATTATTTCAATTGGATTTAGCTATATAAAACTACATGATGATTTCAGGTGGGCAGCCATGTTGGTCTGAAGCAGCAGGACAAAGTTTGAGTCCAGTGGCACCTTTCAGACCAAGAAGGTTTTATTCAAGGTATAAGCTTTTGTGTGTATGCACACTTCTTCAGATATACTGAAACCGAAGTCACCAACCATTACATAAGAACATAAGAGAAGCCAATGTTAGATCAGGCCAATGGCCCATCCAGTCCAACACTCTGTCACACAGTGGCCAAAAATACCAGGTGCCATCAAGAGGTCCACCAGTGGGGCCAGGACATTAGAAGCCCTCCCACTGTTGACCCCCCCCCACCCCCCCCCCCCAAGCACCAAGAATACAGAGCATCACCTGCCCCAGAGTCCCTATCCATACCTTGTGGCTAATAACCACTGATGGACCTCTGCTCCATATATTTATCTAATTCCCTCTTGAAGCCGTCCATGCTTATAGCTGCCACCACCTACTGTGGCAGTGAATTCCATGTGTTAATCACTCTTTGGGTGAAGAAGTACTTCCTTTTATCCATTCTAACCTGACTGCTCACCAATTTCATTGAGTGTCCATGAGTTCTTGTATTGTGAGAAAGGGAGAAAAGTATCTATTTCTCTACCTACTCTATCCCATGCATAATCTTATAAACCTCAATCATGTCCCCCCTCAGCTGTTGTTTCTCTAAGCTAAAGAGCCCCAAGCTCTTTAACCTTTCCTCATAGGGAAAGTGTTCCAATCCTTTTATCATTCTAGGTCCCGTTCACACGAGGGGATTTGGGCCGGGAGCGGGACGGTTCGGGGGCGGAGCAAATGGCCGCAATCACACCACAACATCTGGGAAGCATAGTGCTTCCGTCCCCGAACTGGCCCATCCACGCGATAAACCGCTTCAACTTGGAACCACCTACCGAGGTGGT
>NW_015163130.1:191208-195897 GCF_001447785.1 Gekko japonicus
AAGATCTTCCCTTACATAACCCATGCTGAGTCTTCCTCAATAGTTTTTGTTCATCAATGTGCTTACTAATTCTTTCCTTAATAACAGTTTCCACCAATTTACCTGGTATCGACGTCAGACTGACTGGCCTGTAATTTCCCGGATCTCCTCTGGAACCCTTTTTAAAGATGGGAGTGACATTAGCTACCTTCCAGTCCTCAGGAATGGAGGCTGATTTTAAGGAAAGATTACATATTTTTGTCAGGAGATCCACAAGTTCACATTTGAGTTCTTTCAGAACTCTCGGATGTATGCCATCTGGGCCCGGTGATTTATCAGTTTTTAAGTTGTCTATCAGTCGTAGGACCTCCTCTCTCGTCACCTCAATCTGACTCAGGTCTTTCAACACCCCTCCCGAAATCAGCGGTTCTGGAGTGGGCAAGCACTTCTCATCTTCCACAGTGAAGACAGAGGCAAAAAATGCATTCAGCTTCTCAGCCATTTCCCTATCATCCTTCACTACTCCTTTTACCCCTTGGTCATCTAAGGGCCCCACTGCCTCTCTGGCTGGTTTCCTGCTTCTAACGTATTTGAAGAAAGTTTTACTGTTGGTCTTTATGTTTTTCGCTATATGCTCCTCATATTCCCTTTTTGCCTGCCTGATTACAGACTTGCATTTTATTTGCCACAGCCTGTGTTCCTTTTTATCAACCTCACTGAGACTAGCTTTCCACCGCTTAAAGGAATCCTTTTTACCTTTTACAGCTTCCATTACTTTGTTTGTTAACCATGCAGGCTTGTGCCTTTCCTAACCTGCGGTATATATTTCTTCTGAGCTTCTAGGATTGTAGTTTTAAATAGTTTCCAAGCTTCTCCAAGGGTTTTGACCCTTTCTACTTTCCCTTTCAATTTCTTCCACACATGTCCCCTCATATCAGTAAGAGGGTGGGGAGGGTGTTGCCACTGGACTCAAACTTTGTTCTTTAAGGTGAAACTGGACTCAAAATTCAATCTTTCTAGTTAGCCCTTCCTGGAAACTCCCTTCCCACCCTCTACATATATGCAATGGTTGGTGATTTCTGTTTCAATGTATCTGAAGAAGTGTGCGTACATACAAAAGCTTATCCCCAGAATTAAACTTTTTTGGTCCTAAAGGTGCCACTGGACTCAAACTTTGTCCTGCATTATGGTTTGTTGTGCCTTAGGTTTCTGCTTTGTTTGTATTGCTTTCTAGTTTTACTTAGTTTATGGTATGTTATATGCTGTCTATTTGAACTGATTATTACGGTATATTCTGTAATCCACCTTGAGTCTCAGCAAGAAAGGCAGGCTATAAATGAAGTAAAAAAAATAAATGTCAGGTCTACAGTTTCATCCTGACTCTCAATGTCATAATTATTTATACAGTGTCATTAAAATGCATCATGCTTAGCAAAATAAGCACAAAGAATGGTGGCCCTTGTCTCAAAATACAGAGACACCCAATTAAGGGACTCTAACTTTCAGAGAAGTTTTAAAAACAAAACAAAAAACAGAGAATCACAAAATTAGTTTGCTGCCAGATATTTTCCAATCCACTTAGCAATTTGCAATTCCTAAAAGATTTAGGTTGCTACCTCTGAATATTTAGTGCCCCAAGTGGTAGGTTATAAGGCCTTGTTTCCATCCTGGCTCTTTCACAGCACAAAAACTTTATTGGGGGGGGGGGGGAACAGAAAGGGAGAAATGATACACAAACTCTACAAATAACTTTTTTTTAAGAGAGTCACATGGGAACATGGCAAGAAGCTGCTTCCCCATCATCAACCCAGCCCACACAGCCACTGTTCCTCAGATATTGCCAGGGAACATGAGATTTAATGCTAATCAGCTCTTCCTCCAAGTTAACAGCACACGTGCTCCTCTTGGCTTCCTATTAGTTCCTAAAGTGTGTTAATTTGAAGCTGATGAAAGGTACTGGGTTAATAAGAATCCTCCCTTATGCTGTGGTTTTCATCTGCAGGTCTCAAAGCACTTCCTGTAAGAAGTTCACTGTCATTATCTCTCATTTTTCTTTAACTGCTGGGGAAAGAGAGTGTGTGTGGTTTTATCCAGGGCTGAGCAAAAAAATCATTTCTATAAGGGTGAAAAGAAAATTCAGGCTTCTGCTTCCCTCTGCCCTATCCCAGGTGCTCCCAACCATTTTTCAAAAATACTTCCAAGACTACTATATCAAATTACAAATGCAAGATGAAATGCCTTTCATCTGCTTCAAATCAGCCATTTAACTAGAAAGTCATATACTATCGATTATGTTCGTTTTCAATTAATCTCCCCATATCAGCTATCTCCAAGTCTTTCCTCCACAATTCTGACATTCTCGGGACCCCCTGCATTTATCCTATTTCCTGCTAAAACACTTCTAGCAGCCACTATAAGATTCACAGTAGGCAATTTCTCTCCTTGAAATGGACATTCAGTGGCCAGCAGTAATTGCAGACCAATAATTTGATAAACTATACCCTAGATCCAGTTCTACAATCACTTTACATAACCACAGTGCCACCAGCCATTTTTAAACCCCCAGAGCCAATTTGCTAGCAATGGGATCAGGTTATGATGCTCAGCTTCAAGCCACAGTGTAGATCCATAAGTTGTCTGCACACTGCTGCAGAACCAATACACAAGGACCCCATACAACAGGGATGGAGCAAACATGCACTGGTCTGCAATCTGGCATGCTTGCAACCTTCCCCTGAGCCCTTTACAACATGCCAGTGCAAAAGATCCTTCTGTAGTTCAGACCAAGACCTAACCAAGTGCACAAGCAGTTGGCTCCCCAAAACCCGTATGTTCTCTACCTCATTCTTCTTCTTCCCAGAAAATGCCTGGCAGCCAATTGGCAGAAGGAATACTATTCCCACCCCCCTTTCCATCATTATGTAGTAAACACACACCTGCACTGTGAATTAAGGACAACCATGTATTTGATGTATTAGCATCTATAGTATTAGAATAGGTGTTGCAAGGCAGGCTCGTTTAATTAAAACAAACTGAACAATTAGTTTTTGTGGAAAACAGAGTAGACTCCAAACATGATCTGAAAAAAACCACTGTGAAAATGAGGGCTCTGTCTCTCTCTCTCACACACACACCTATGGACAAAACTGGGGAAACCATCCATCAGTGGTTTTCAGATTGGGCTGCGGGGAACCCTGGTTCCTTACAAGTTTATAGGTGTCGGGCTCCTCCAGGAGAAGTGCAATCATGGTGGCTAATAATCCATATAAGATTAGCTGCCCTGCAATGAGCAACTATACAGGAACATTGTGTGAGTTCTACATCTCATTGGCAGTTCAGAGGGTGAAACACACAAGGCCCGAAAGACCAGGCCACTCAAGTGCTAGACCCTAGAAAAGATCCCAGAATCCTCTTTAATACACCAAGATTCCATAGCAAGATTCCCTGAAGACAAAAAATTGAGAGTCAATTGCTCCAGCCTAGGGATCAGATTATTCCTCCTCTATTTCAGTCTCCATTTGTATTTGATTCCCACAGCCCAACTCTATAAGAAGACCACTGAGCGTGCTCTCTTGCCTGCAACACCATACCTCAGTAGGAAAGGTGAGAGAGATGACTGTATCTGGCAGAGAATCCCATGAATGTCTTTCATCCACTGAGCTACAGACACACTGGCCACTGGCGCATCTCCCTTCCCTTGGGACACTTTCGGAGACACAATATCCTGTACTCTAGGGAGAAAAAAATGATAACAAAAATCACCTGAGAAAGACACCCAAACAGTCATAAATTCACAGTGTGCCACTCAGTGTGTGTTTGCATTATGATGAACATCGATGGGAACCGACAGAATATATGCTGTGGCTGCAACCAGTGGCCAGATTACAATAAAGCAAACATTGGCAGTAACATTGGCAAACATTGGTGTGGTGTAGGGAGCTATTAGAGTTAATTAATTAATTATCATATGGCAGTGGCGCAGGGCTCTTTTTGTAGCAGGAACTCATTTGCATATTAAGTGACACACCCCTAATGTAGCCAATCCTTCAAGAGCTTACAGTAGCCCCTGTAAGAAGAGCTCTGTAAGCTCTTGAAGGATTGGCTACATTAGGGGTGTGTGGCCTAATATGCAAAGGAGTTCCTGCTACAAAAAGAGCCCATAGCCAGGAGATCCAAAGATTGTCTGGCAGCCAGAAGGTCTTAGTTCTTTGGGGTTACACACCACTAGGTGGTGAGCTAGACTTATTTTTAGGGGCTGAGAAAACTCTGAAAGAACTGTGACTAGCCCAAGGTCACCAAGCTGGCTTCATGTGGAGGAGTTGGGAATTGAACCCGGTTCTCCAGATTAGAGTCCACTGATCTTAACCACTACACCATGCAGTCTCTCCAGTGATTAGAGTGCTGAACCAGGGTCTGGGAGACCCAGGTTCAAAGCCCCGCTCTGCCATGGAACCTTGCAAGGTAACCTTGGGCCAGTCACCCTCTCTCTGCGCCGAATGTTCCGCAGTGTTGAATAAAATTGAGGAGAGAACATGTAAACCATTTTGGGTCCCTGTTGGGAAGAAGAGTGGGGTATACAAGAAATAAATAAATTTACACTGTTTTCTCCTTACCATCCAAAAAAATCACTCTTTGAAACTGGATGTGATTTAAGAGGAAAAAACACTGAAAAGGGTATGACTGAAGGGTTACTTGCTGCAGTATACATCA
>NW_015163130.1:195911-211082 GCF_001447785.1 Gekko japonicus
TTTTGCCAGGCTGTTATCTTTTGTCAAATAGGCCATGTTCCCTGAGAAGACTTCTGTCATACACACAGACCTAATCGGAGTAGCTCTCCTCCCTCAGAATTCAGAATTCACTGAAATGTTTTTGATTTGTACCACCCACATTTGTCAGCACAGAGACAGAAGAGAGAGACCTCCGAGACCCTTTCCAGTCTGGAAGAACAGGAGCAGGCAACTAAGCCTAGAATCTCTTTTCTAGAAGAGGGCCTGCCGGGATCAGCAGCTCACTGTTCAGAATTCTTCTGCTCCAGTGCTACTTCTCATCCACTGTACCAAACTGAGGCCCCTGCCACACAGCAGGGAAAACACCGGTGAAAGTGCGGCTAATTAGAGACGCACCAAAATAGAGACGCTGCGGGCGGGAACCCACAGATCCCATGAGCCGCGCGCCATTGCTCCCCGGCACGATCAGATGCCGGGGAGGAAGAGACGAGTGGGAGGGGGAGGCTGCCGAACTGCACATGCTCGAGCATGCGCAGTTCGGCTGGGGCCAGGGATGCGCCGGCGCAAGGACGCGCTGCCGATCCCACGGCCACACTTGCCGCTGCCCTTTCGATTGAACCACCCGGTTAGGTGGTTCTTTTTTGGTGCGCTTTTTCGGCGGAAGGGACGGATGGGGGACTGGCGCAGCACGATTTCCAGATGTTGCTGTGGGATCGCACCCGTTTGCTGCGGCCCCGATCCATCCATCTCCTGGCCCAAAACCCCTCGTGTGAACAGGGCCTGAGAAGATCTTCCATGAGTATCCAGACACCCAACAGGCACACACACAAGTCTGCATCAACATAAGGCATAATCTACTGACGTTTAGCTTTGGTTGTACTGAACTTAACTGCTAGTTCCCAATCATGATACGAATATCTTCTGGTAAGCCACTTGGGGGTGGGGGGAATCACTACACATGTACACAATGGAATCTGCAGCACTATATAAAACAGGCAACTTTGCTGTAAACAGATGGAAAATTATAATCAGACAGTGGGTAGGTGGGGATGAGCACTGCAGTTTCAGATGGGTCCATTCATATAGAGGAAACAGGTTTACATATGGCATGATATTATTTATAAAATGAGTTAAAGTCTTTGGGCTCAAATAATTAAAGATTCCAAGTTATATTCAAAGAATAACCCATTTTGTTTCCTTAAACTTTACTGCTGAATGGAAATATTAAAAGCTCTTTGTTACAAGTTAGTTCTGAAACAAATAATACAATATGAAGTACCAAACCACACATTATACAAGCACAAGCCCTGGCTCCCGTGAACTTCTGAGAGTTGCTGAGCATGAGTTATGTTGCTTCATTTCCCTTTGTTGGGGGGGGGGGGGGGGGGGGTTAGGAAAGTGATGTAAAGAGTGCAGAGAGCAAGAGTAGTGCCCCGCAGTTCGAATTCACGCACCCTGCCCTCCCCTCCTCACTCCCAAATAATTACTTCTGTGGACACCCTTGGATATTTGAAAAGCACTCGACAGCAGGTTCTTCACTTACACTGTTAGCTTTATAAATAGCATACCAGATGTACATTCCAGTAAATCAAATGCT
This sequence comes from Gekko japonicus, assembly GCF_001447785.1. Taxonomy (NCBI): domain Eukaryota; kingdom Metazoa; phylum Chordata; class Lepidosauria; order Squamata; family Gekkonidae; genus Gekko; species Gekko japonicus. The sequence goes on from NW_015163130.1 coordinate 197,488, forward strand.
GCACCACATCCACTCAACTGGGGAGGGGGGTCTACCTTTTTAGTGCAGCACATGTTTATTCATTTCATTATGTTCACTTCTTACTTTTCCTACCCCCCCAACCGTCCACACACAACCAAAATATTTTTTAAAACAATTAAAACCTGTTTTAAGAGGGCATTGGAAATGTCACAGTCCCGAGCCAACAGGCACTCTCCCCAGCCAACATTCAAGCTGAACCATTCTGAAGATGTGCAGTACCAGTCCTTTTCCATAGCTTTCCACAGGAGAGCAAAACGTACATTAGCTTACAGAGCTGGTATCGAACTGCCTCAGCTACTCTTAGAACATTATAACTGCTTTCACCCGATTTCTCACCCTTTTCAGAGACTAGCTGAATACTTAGGCTGAATGAGAGTACATGATGAAGAAACTGCCCTTTCCAAATGCGCCACACAAATGCTAACCCTCTGCCTTCAATATATGGCAGTAGTGCATTTCTACCTTCCATTCTCGCACTTCACCATTTTTGCAGGCAAGGAAGCAAGGCAAGGATGCCATCAAATATTTTCAGGAGACAAAAGAGACACAAACCAAGCACCAGGAACACAAGACGAGGGTCCTAGCTACAGTTGAATCCTCTCTACCACAAAGCAATCCAACTTAGCAGTCTTGACAGCAGGCCAACAGCCAGGATTTTTTAATTCAGGGGGCCGTTAAATAAGTCAGGGGGCACCCCTGCACGACCCATCCAGCGGTGTCCCATTTGGTGGCATGGGAATGGAGGGCGGGGCTGACTGGCAAAGTCACAGCTTGAGAGCAGGGGTGGGACTCTAGCAGGCAGGCTTGATTAGAGCAATGGCGTGGTGCAGCACAAAAAAATAAAATAAGGATTTTTCAAGGGGGCTGGGCTGGATGGGAAGTTGGGGGGGGCTTGGTGGTAAGTCAGGGGGTCAGGCCCCGAGATGCACCACTGTAGCTACAGGCCTGCTTGAGAGCCAGTTTGCTGTAGTGGTTAGAAGTACAGGCTCTAATCTGGGAGAACCAGGTTTGATTACGCACTCTTCCACATGGAGCTGCTGGTGTGACCCTGGGTCAGTTACAAGTTATTTCAGAGCTGTTCTCTCAAGAGCAGTCCTCAAAAGAGCTCTCCCAGCCCCACCTACTTCACAGGCAGTGTTCCCTCTAAGCAGAGTTAGTGTGAGCTAGCTCGCAGTTTTTTAGCCTTTGGCTCACACTTTTTTTGTCTTAGCTCAAGAAGGATGGCTCCAAAGCAATCTAATTTAATGCAGTAGCCAAATCGCTTGCTCACAACTTTAATGCCAGTAGCCCACAAAGTAGAATTTTTGCCTATAAGACTCCACAGCTTAGAGGGAGCATTGCTCACAGGGTGTCTGTTGTGGGGAGGGGGAGGGAAAGGAGATTGTAAGCCACTCTGAGACTCCTACAGGTAGTAAAGGGCTTGGGTATAAATCCAATATCCTCTCCTCTCTTCATGCTTGCCAAGAGGTAGGAGGCTCAGCAATCATGCTCTTCCTTCCAAAGCCAGCAGCAAGAAGTTGCAGCTCTAGAGAGGCTCACAACCCAGCAGGAGGAGATCCACGATTCACCTGAGGGCCCAGACCCTTAGGCTGAAGACTACTGGATTATAGGAAGGCTTAATAAAATAGGGCATAAGGCCAATTGAGAGTGAGGAATTATCTGCAAATAGCCTGAGCCCACTAAGAAAAGTTATTTTTATTTATCATAAGGCTCTTTGTTAAGTACAGGATCAGGAAATACAATTTAAACTTTGAGCACAACTTGTTGTAAGGGCTTTCAGCCTGATAAGACTAATTGGCAGTCTGACAGACAGCCTCTAAAACATACTTTATACTGTGCCAACATATCATATCCATTTCCCATCACTGAGATCCCAAGAACTACTGCTGTCGCTGTTCCCAGCTCTCTTCCTCTTACTGTCCATTCTCCCAGCTCCAGGCCTCATTAGTTTCTCCCTATCCAGTTATGGTCTTTATGTTCTCTCAGCTCAGCATAGCTTCCATCAGTCCTGCGGGCTCTTCTGTTGCTACCTGGATCTTCATGTCTAGCCTTCCAAGACACTTGGGCCTAGCATGGTCTACTCCATGCACCTAATGAAGCAGGCAGCCACCTAGAGAGCCTCTTGTCACAATCTGCCAAAGCTGCTCCCACAAACAACCTTTAAACCTTTAAACTTTTTCTTTTTTGCATTTCTTGCATTAATAATTTGAATCAAACTGCACCAGTCTGGAACATACAATCCATTTTTTTTTTAAAGATGGCACTCTCCCACTTTCTGTGGTACATTAACCATTCACAAGGGACGCAAATCCAGAATTAAAAGCATTTTTGGCATCACTTGTCAAAACACCCCCAGTCTCCAAGGGATCCCTAGCAGCTTTTGTCTGAACAAGTTCTGGTTGTCACAATCTGTTTTTGGAGACTCATGTGAGTTGTTATCAGCATGCTGATGAAGTCACTGCTATAGGCTGGCATTGGCTGTGGATGCCAAATCAGCTTGGTCACCTAAATTTAGCAGACACCAAAGCTAGAGCTGTGGCTAACATACTAGAGCAAAATGGCTGGGGGGAGAGGAGAAGGAGACGCACAAGAGAAGTGCTAAGTAGGTACAGATGGAAGAAGCGTGCTTCTCTCGTGGCAGGCCTTTTCTACAGAGCCTGGTCGCATCACAGCAACTCAAACCAACTTCTGACAAAGAGCCAGCCAAACCACTATTGCCTAGTGCAAATCAGGTATCATCCCTCCAGCCTTTACACCAGAGAAGCATGGCTCACAAAGCCAGAGAAAACAGATGGAGAAACAGATGTGAAGACACCTTGAGTGTACTGAGATAAAAACACACACACTAGCCAGAATGGATAGTTTCCAACTTGCAGAGACAATTCATCATTCCCCCAAACTAAAGAACCAGGAACAAAGCACTATAGCAGCATTTTTGCAAATTGAGGAACAAGATCTCTGGGGTGTGGCGATGGGGGGGCATGCATGAGTACAAATCAGAAGTTAGGAAAATGGAGGAAGGTTAAAAAAGAGGAAAAAATTACTGCGTGGGATCAAGGCTTCTATGCAGTCTGCCACTCTGGAAAGGAATGTAATGGATTACAGTTATCCCTTAAAGGTAAAGGTTCCCTTGCTCGAAAGCCAGTCGAGTCCAACTCTAGGGTTGCGGTGCTCATCTCCGGTTCAAAGCCGAAGAGCCAGCGCTGTCCAAAGACATTTCCATGGTCATGTGGCTGTCATGACTAAACACCAAGGCGCACGGAATGCTGTTACCTTCCCACTGAAGTGGTACCTATTTATCTACTTGCAATTTCTTGCTTTCGAACTGCTAGGTTGGCAGGAGCTGGAAATAGAGACGGGAGCTCACTCCGTCATGCGGCACGCTCGGGTCTCGAACTGCTGAACTACCTACCTTCCACAGCCTGCAGCTCAGCGTCTTAACCACTTGAGCCACCGCAGCTTATCCCTTAGGGCCCCCTTTATATTCAGAGTCAGGGTAGTAAAAGGTGAATGTATCCTGCTCTTTCAGTGTCTGCTTACTGATAAACACAAATTTTCAGTTTGCATTAAGGACTGTGTGTATGGAATCAGGAGTAAAACCACTTTGGTACACAGAGGTAATGTTGAGTACACAGTGCAAGCGGGAAAATATTCCAAGGCTCCTGCATTTTAAAAACAGGGGATGCGGTCCACAGTGGCCGAAGACAGAATAAGGGCAGACATAATTCACTTGAAAAGCCACAGAAGGTTCTTCACTTGCAGGGTGGACCCCACCTCACAGTCTGCCTTGAACACAGAACATGCTTTGTGAGCTGAACATTAGATCAGCTTTCAGATTTGCCGCTTTCCTTCATGCTTCAGGTAGAGAAACAAGAAAAAAAAATCAGGCAGGACACATACATCTAGAAGTAAAAAAAAAAAGCAACTCATGAACACTTCAAAAACAACTGATAGTTGAATGACACACGATGGAACATTTTGTCTAATGAAGAGTGCCAACATATTCCTATACCAGCCAAAAAAGAGGTTAGCTGCTTTGTGAATTGTGCAGGGAAACAAGGTACCATGGATGCTAGCCAGTAACCGTCTATCATATGCAGCTTTTGACCAACACATCAAAAAGTTCCAGAACTGTTTTCTCTAACACAGCTCCTAAGCTCACTCCAACACAGAATGCATGGAGGGGTTTTTTCCATCAGTGGTGAGGTCAGGATCCATCCAGCTCACAGACACCTCTCCCACCACTGATCCAGAAGTCTATTTCAAACCTGCTGTGAAACACCATCTCCTGGATGAGAAGCCCATTATCAGACACTGCAGAGGCTTGGCCACTCAAAGCGCAGTAGGATTTATTCCTCATGGACATGCACAATGAGTCCGCTAGACTTCTGTCAAACCAAACTTTCCAAGACACTGCTCAAGTAACCCAGATCAGTCGGATTATTCCGAGAACAAAACTCAGCTGCTGCAGTCCCCAAACGAGATGCCCACGTAAAAGCAATACCTCTTGCTGTGGAAAATTCTTTCTTCCAGATCGTCAGGAGTACCACTGCAGAACTGCCAGTCACATACTGTTAGGAAGCAGCAGAGTCTCCTTACCAGCCAGCCTCTGTACCTGGGAGAGAGGTAAAATTCATACAACCTTGGAAGAACAAACAGTAGCACTTCAAGAATTATGATATTCCTAAAACTCATTTCTTCCACAGTTACAATATGCCATATCTCCTCTCTGATACACAGGAACTGCTATTCCGTATCACTCCAAGGTCCTTGTAAGCCCAACAATTTGTTTCTACCAGTGACTATCAGGATGCCTCTGAGAAGCTTGTTACGAGCAGGGCATGAAAATGACAGCCCTTTGTAGCTTTCTCCCTCTCAAATCCGGTAATTAGAGGCATATTGCCTCCATATGTATAGATTCTGTTGACATGCTAGCATACCATATATTCATCTAATTCTTAAACAAAAACCCCACATTTAATTAAGTGGCCTTTCCCACAATTGGTATTAATTCCCCCAGGTATCTCCAGAAGCTCAGCAGCACAGCACAAAGGTGGTAATCATCCCATTTTTCTTTCAATATCTATACAAATCGTACATGTAGCACTCAGGATATGCTATACTCAGGCAACATTCACTTCATTTTCTTGTATCTAAGTTCCACGTTTGCATTCAATGCCAATAAGACACGATTTGTAAATCTGGGCTTTTTTTAAAAAAGAAGAAGAAGAAGAGATTGGATTTATATCCTGCCCTTCACTTGGTGTCTCAGAGCGGCTTACAAACTCCTTTCCCTTCCCCTCCCCACAACAGACACCCTGTGAGGTGGGTGGGGCTGAGAGAGCTCTGAGAGAAACTGCTCTTTTTCAAGGACAGCTGTGCCAGAGCTTGTGACTGACCCAAGGTCACATCAGCAGGTGCAAGTGGAGGAGTGGGGAATCAAACCCGGTTCTCCCAGATTAGAGTCCGCACACTTAACCACTACACTAAACTGGAGCTAAACAGCATCCAAAGTGTCCATTACTAGGGAAAACTGGCATAATAGTTGCATAAGTTAGCTTTAAACAGCAGAATGTTTACCCTTGGAACAGAATTGAGGTTACCCCATTCCAATTTGCTAGTCCTAAAAAAAAGAGCTATACAAAATGATAATACGTGAAGCAGGCCTATGTTATCCAGATTGTACAGTGATTGATTTCACACTCCTGGTCCTGTCGCACCATGAATGTTTGGTTTGGCTGTGATATTAATCAAGTACTTTCACTCTTCCCTGTTGTTAATAACACTTAGTACTTTGGGGATTTCAGTTTTCAAAGAACTTTACAAACTACAATTAAAGTAATTAGTAATCAGGCTAATGAGAATAAAGCCTTTAATCCTCACACAACTCCTGTGAGGTAAAAAGCTTTGTTATCTACTTTTTAATTTGGAAAGGATTGTGGGGGGGGGGGGCAGGAGAAAGATGAGACATCAAGATATGCAGAGTAAACGACTACGCCAAAACAGCACTCTTTGAAGGACCAACCTAAGACTTTTTGATACTGGAGGGAAAAAATCAAAACCCCTTGCACTCCCCTCACAATTAATGGGGGACAAAATCCACCAGGAGGTTTTCCTGAGCAAGCCCCACTGAAACGTATGGGAACTGTACAAAGGCACTAGTCATTTAAACAGAACTCACACCAGAGGACCACCCTATGGATTTGCATACAGGCATCAAACATGTTTTCCTCATTTTGCTATCCTTAATAATGTACAAAATCTACCACATAATGCCTCATGAAGGGGTCCCCCTCCGAACTGCACAAGGTTTTGCTCTCAAGATGCTCACCCCACAATTCTCACTCTTCCTCCACAAGGCTTTGGACTCAAGATGCTCACCTTCACAACACCCACCCATTGTATCATGCCATACTTTGCTCAAAATACTTCAGCGGTATTGCTCAGCAAAGAAAATGGCTGCCCCCATTAGCTCCACTGTGTCTATTACGTATAGCTCAAACAGTGTAGACCCTAGTCTACCCACTGCCATTTTAGCTGAAGAAATGTCTATATTTATAACATTGCTTGAGCTTCTTGTACACACAGACTTCACGATGGCAAATCAAAGCAAAATGCACTAGGAGGAAACACCCCAGGAGCACTAGAAAGAGGGGACGTTTGCACAGTTGAGAGGAGTAAGCAGAGTTTCCAACCTTGTGATATTGCTAAGAATTCCTGGATGTTCCTGCACAAGCAGTTAAATAAACTTGCATCATGTCATCACAAGACAGCCAACACTGTACAGAGGTTAGTGCCTCAGACTAGGATCTGTGAAATGCAGGGCTTCATTCTCACTCTGCTGTGGAAGCTTGCTGGGTGACCTTGGGACAGTCACTCTTTCTCAGCCTGACTTACCACACAGGGTTCTTGTGAGGATAAAATGGAGGAGAGGAGAATGGTATCAACCACTTTGGGTCTCCACTTATGCAGAAAAATAGGGTAATGAAATAAACAAACAACAGAGCAATGAAGTTTTTTTCCATATAATTCATTTGTTCCCCACTTTTCTCCTCAATGGGGTCCTAAAGCAGATTTCATCGCTCTCCTCCCCTTTATCCTCACATCAACCCTGTGAGGTAGGTTAGACTGAGAGAGTGTGATTGAGTGTGACTGGCCAAAGTCACCCAGAGAGCTTCCATGGCACAAATGTAGATCAATCAATCAATAGACCTTTAATGGCATATACAACATTAAAATCAGAGACAGTAAATAACACAATCAGCTAAAAGTCTGAGATAATTATAAAATCATAAAACGGAGTTTCCCACGTTTTTCACTCTTATCACATCAACTAAAAAATTGGCCACTGCCACAGTAATCTCTACTGTTGTATCATTCAATAGAATTTGACATTTTATTTTATTAGGAAGGTGATGTTTACCTTGCAACCAAGTATTTAACCACACAAATGTAGATGAATATGGCTTCCTCTACCCTAAACGTGATAGGTGTAGGAGGAACACAAAACTCAGATGTCCATTTAAGCTGGAAAAATGTGTGAAGAAGTGGAACAGATTTTGGACATTCTTACCCAAGCCACCTTTCCATCCATTCCACTGCTTACCTGGTGTTTTCTTCTGTTATCCTGATTACATTGCAAAATCCCAAAGAGGTAAGGTGTTTATGAAAGTAGAATTTCTAAAGATAGAAAGAGAAAAGATTCAAGTGCAGCAGCATTCCCCACACACTGTAGTCGTCTCACTTCAATAATCTTCTGTCCCAGCTAACAGGAAGGACAGTAGTCCATCACATCTTAAAGATCCAAGGTTGTCTGTCATCATTATCAGTCCAGCATTCTGCCTCCAATGGTAGCCAGTCAGATGGCTCTAGGAAGTTCACAATTTAATAATCTGACATACTGCCTCCCAACCATGAAAGTTCCCTTCCGTTACCATTGTTAACTGCCATGGATGGATCTCTCTTTCATGAACTTGTTTCCATTTTTAATAAAACTTTTTGTGAAGATGTGCTATTTATTTATTTAAAATATTTATTAGCCATCCTTTTTTAAAAAATTATTTTTAATTATTTTAATTTTAAAATGCCTCTCTTCCTTACAGGTATCTTCCTTACAGGTTCAAGGTATCTTACAATAGTGTACATGCTTTACACTATTATATACAATTCCTTGAACCTATCGCTAGTAAACTTCACTGGATGTTCCTGATTTTATTTTCTGGCTAAAAGATAAGTCTCTCTCCAGTCACTCACTTCTAGGGAACCATGAACCGACAGACTGGTTCACAAACCTAACCGATTTGTATTGGTTCATGAGCCATTTAAAATTTAAACCCCTGCTTTCTGCTTAAGACGCTGAGCTGCAGACCAAAAGGTCTGTAGCTCAGCAGTTTGAGACCCTAGTGCTGCGTGACAGAGTGAGCTCCCGCCTCTGGCCCCAGCTCCTGCCAACCTAGCATTTTGAAAGCAAGAAACTGCAAGTAGATAAATAGGTACCGCTTCGGTGGGAAGGTAACAGCATTCTGTGCACCTTGGCGTTTAGTCATGCCAGCCACAAGACCACAGAGAAGTCTTCGGACAGCGCTGTCTCTTTGGCTTGGAAACAGGTGAGCACTGCCCCCTAGAGTTGGATTTGACTGGCTTTTGAGCAAGGGAAACCTTTACCATTTACTTCTGCTCCCTGCAAAAAGCCACAGGGAGCAGAAAGCAGGGCTTTAAATGGCTCCAGGCCATTTAAACCTAACATCTGAGTGGCGGGGAGCAGAAAGCAATGGTTTAAATGCCTCTGAGCCATTTAAACCAAACAACTGAGTGGTGGGGTTTCTGCTCCCTGCAGTTCAGCTGTTTTTCTTGAAGAACAGAAAGCAGGGGCTCAGAGCCATTCAAATCCATTTTCTGCTGTTCATGAACCACCACAAACTGCATCAAAATTTGTGGAAAGTCGTGGCAGCTCTTCAGTTCACAAACATCACTTGGCGAACCACAAACCGGCCAAAATTCATGATGCACTTTAGTTTGTGAGCCGGTTCGTGCCCATCCCTCCTCTCTTCCACATTACTCATAGTTTTGGAAAAACTAAACTATGTCATCCCTCCATTTACCTGATCCCTTCTTAACTTAAAAAGCACCAACTACTTGGTCATTGTAGGTGCTCCACTACTGTCCACCATAAATTTACAGAACGGCATTCTCATATTTGCTGTTTTATTGCCAGTTCCTTTCCATTAATCCTGTTCACAGGTTACTGTGAACATTCAGGACAGAAACTAAAAGCACACGTGTAAAGTTGTGTTTGAGTGTGTGTGTGAAAAATAAACACTGGACTTACTCAGGTGGGCATATGATGAAGTGTGCAAGCACATGAAAACTTATGCCCAGAATAAAACTTTTTTGGACTCAAACTGGACTTACTGTAAGGGGTTTTTTTCCAGTGGGGATCTGACAGGCATTCTTGCAAGGCTTAACTCTACCACTAATGCTATAGGCAGAGTTATGTAAATCAGCTAAAGCTTTTTCTGGATCCTGTGTGGGAGGTTCCCCAGTTCATGCCCTACCTGCTCCCTGGCAACAGGACTATCTTCGTGTTCCAGCTCTTTCTGCATAGCGACAGCCCCATCAGAGCCCCTTGCTCTTCAAACCTTTCTGGCTACCACTGCTAACCCTGCCACCCGCCAGTCAGATGTTGATGGCTGCACCACCAACCTGGCCACAGCACAAAATGCCAAAGCTTTTTTTAGGTGTAGAGAAAATTTGCCCCCGTTTCAGCTAGTAAACAGCAAGTAGGGAAAAGAGAGCCTCTCTCTACATCATGTCATTTCCCCCCTCAAAAAGTAGTCCCAGTGGCTGCATTTGGCAAAGGCAAACATGGAACTGTACGTAAAGTGCATTTCCACCATAAAACTCTCTAGGAAGTTTATGGTCGTGGTGAAATTCAAACCGGGGATTTCCCAATGCACGGCTCACCCTCTCGGTCACTCACAGTGCCATCCTAAGCAGAGCTACACCCTTCTAAGCCCAATTACTTCAATGGACTTAGGAGGGTGGCACTGGGCTAAGGATGGGCCGGTACCTGTATCAGCTCTTTAGTTTACCTGTTTTGTCCAGGTTCATTACATGATACAGTTATTACTATGGGCAACCAGCTAACCCACTGACAATACTAGTATGAACAACACAGAAGATATTCTTTAATTATACTGTGAACATTTGGTAAGTGTCATTTTTAAAAAGGAATTTAGCTCACCTGCATGAAAATATTAGGGTTCAGTGTCTGCACACACAGCCTTCACCCTTCACTGGTGCAGAGCTTGCGTGGATGCTCTTGCATAGAGGTTCCCAGCAATAAAACTTTCCTTTTCTACATGGATGGCTAGGGGAGGACAGAACCACTATATACTGTGCAAGGCCACACAGAAAAGGAACTTACGTGGGTTAGTTTTGGTCGCCAGGATGGCTGGCGCTCACAACCAAAAACAGACCAATCCATTCCTTTACTCATTACCAACAACAAACTCTGCAACACTTTCCAACTACTTACCCAACTCTCTGGAGTGCACCTTTGGCAGCAGCGCCCAACAAATGGGCGGTACTTGCCCAGAAAGGGTGTGACAACTTCCAGCTTGCTCCCCAAATCCATAGGACAGGTCTTCATCTGAGAAGAAAAACAAACAGCTAGTGTTAAGGCAAACAACATTGCCAAAGACATCCTGATTCAGAACACAAGCAAGCAGATCTCTCATACTGAAGTAGTCACACACCAAGTGTAATAACAGTCCACTGAAGAGTGTGGTTCCTTTGTGGCCTTAACAGAAAACCACTATACAACTGCCTGGACCAAAACTCCTGCGCTTCGAATGGCTTAATGGGATGTTCAGCTGCCCATGTTCAAATATTAAGCTTCTATTAAAAGGACAGAATTTTTTTCTCCAGGCCTGTTGGCAACCCTATGTACAGCTTAGTTGGAACCTGCCAAATGTTTATGATTTGCAAGGATCAGAGTTTCACTGCTGTGCACAGCTTACATAGCTTGATGTTTAGGAGGAGGAGAATTATTCAAAAATAATCAAAACTGCCTTTTTTCACTCCAACATTTTATACACGTCGTCAAGAAACTGGCTTTTTCTAGCCATTTCTTGGCCTTTCAAATTTTGCTTTAGCCTTTTAGGCCTAGTCAAGTTACTGAAGGCTCCTCCCTGGGAAATTCACCTGAGAAGCCAAGAGGCACACTGCATGTGGTGCCAACACTGTCCTTAGGCATGTTAGGATTTGTTATCCCATCAACCTTGGAACCCATACACACTGCTAAGGTCAGCTGTAGGTTTTGATGGGCCTCTCCATGACAGCTCCCTTTCCCTCCCCACCCCAACTGTACCCATCCTCATCCTACCCCCATCACAACTACTGCCTCTTCTTCCACAACTGAGCTATGCTGTGAAACATGACTTTATCACACTCTTGTTTAGCCCTGTTTTACACCAGTGGGTTTGAAAGAAGCAAGACAGAGTCACCACACTATTGCAGGGGGCTAGCTGGAAGGGGTGCCTGCTTTTATGTTCTGCTTTTTTTCATTGTCTCCCAGCATGTTTCCCCTTGGGAAATGAGAAACTTATCTAGGGGTCAGCCCTCTGTTTAGTTGCAGGCCTCAATAGCTGTCCAGCTATCCAGAATACTGGTGCCAGTTAACAGCCCCTCCTATTTTATAGGTGTGTTGTAAGAACATAAAAGCCATGCTGGATCAGATCAGTCATCCAGCATCCTGTTTCACGCAGCTGCTGACAAACATGGTACAGAGGCCTCCTAGCACTAGTTTTCAGAGGTTAACTTTCCCTGAACATTCTCTCCAAAGGGCAGTTCTACAATAAATACAGTAAAGGTGGACTGGTCTTGCATGAGCCACGTTTTAACTAAAAAAGAAAAACCTACAAACCCGAGGTCCACTAATATGTCTTTAACAGGGAAAACAAGAGTGTATGTCCATGATCTCTTAACAGTTACAGCATAACTAATCTGTGTTTGGATCTTAAATAGGATGAAGAAGAACTTTGTACGATCAGGCTAAGACCCACTTTCTATAAGAATACTAGCAACCAACAGGGGTCCCCAAACTTTTGGAGCATGAGAGCACCTCTGGAACTCTGACACAGGGCAGTGGGCAGAACCACAAAATGGCTGCCACAGGAGGCAAACCCAGTCACAAAATGGTTCCCACAGGTGGTAGCGCCAACTGCCAACCACAGAATGTCAGAGCGTGAGGTCACACATAAAACTAACAGTTTGGGCAGAAGCTCTGTTTAACAGACTACTTTTTAAAATGAACATATTATTTTAAAATTAATTTCTTGCATAAACACAGCTTAACGTCAGGCACACAGTAAAGTTCTTCATGCTCTTGTGACAGCTGCTGCCAAAACCACTTTTTAAAAATCTGCACAGCCAGTCAGAAGCCCTGTTGGGCAAAAGCCCAACCTGGCCCCACCCACTTTCTGAAAAACACTTGGTGAGTGCCAGGAAAGATGCTGACGAGCACCACAGCTCCCATGGGGACCTCTGCACTAGATGACCCACTGGAAACTAGCCACAGGCCTACTGGTAGATCCCTTTTATCCAGCCTGAGAGGTAGACAGAAAAATCTTACCACTCCACCCACTCGCACATATTTCTGTACCTTTGGCCCATCCATTTTACATTTGCTACATAAATCTTTCAGAGCACTAAGGAGGCCAAGTCACCTTGCTGTGGAACAAGAAAAGATGGGGGAGCCCTTCTTTTCATAATAGCTGCAAGCAACTACTTGCACAGTGCTGCCTACACACAATTAGCATTCCCTATGCAAGCACCCACAAAGCAAGCAAGCAAGAAATTAAATACATTGCTTTAATCCCCTACACTTACTTATACCCTTGGCCCAAGAGGCAACAGAAACCTCGGTTTGTTAAAAGAAGAATCAAGGCCTTTCACAAACCCTCCAATCTTTTTAAAGATAGCCCTGGCAAGAGGAAAACTCCTCTTGCGACTTAAGGCATTTCAAAGAGAGAGAGAGAGAGACTTAACTCCTTGCCAGAGAAATCAATTGTTCTACAGGCTATATCCAGCACAAAGAAGAAGAAAAGAGGGGAAGAAAGTGAACGAAACAGCCCAGCAGCCAGCGCGTCCAAAGCTCTCCAGGGGAAATAAGAATTTATTCTTTTTGTACTACTGCTCCAATATCATTACAATTGACTTTTCCCTCCCATAGCCTCAACCTGCCCAGAGACACAAGCCAGTCACTTAACATGAAACTACAGCTCAACCCAACTGTCCCTGTAATATGCTTAAAGGTGAGTGGCCTACCTGCTAACTGGCACAGGGTCCCCATATTTAGGGACTGACTTCATTCTGAAGCAAGTTTTGTTTGTTGCCAAAACAAACAAAACCCTTCAGGCTTTTCCACTCTACTTCCCCAAATGCAAGATGGAAGGAGCACAAATGTTACCTAGACAAATCTGCGGAGGGAAGCCTTCTTCACTAACCCGTTCAAATTGAGGTTACAACTGCTGGAGACGCAACAGCCTTCTAAGAGCCTAATTACTGGAAAT
>NW_015163130.1:211112-216001 GCF_001447785.1 Gekko japonicus
AACCTAGGGGGAGCTGTGGAACATTCTCTAGTGTTCAGGGTTTATTGAATGTTTTTCTCTTGCAGTTCAGCCTACCTCTTGTTGCTTCTCTCTCTTGCTGTCTGTTAGACTGTGTTAGTGTTTGTGCTTTGAGGGCCTCCCTGTTGCATTAACGGCCTGCAGTCAGTTATTGTCTTTTTGCAAAATCCTGTTGCAGTAAATTCTTTGAAAGTAAACACCAAAGTGTGGATTAGATTATTTCCTGAACTCTGCCAACAACAACTGCAGCAGTAAAGCGCAAACCCTATTCCACCTCCAGCCATTTTATTACTCTTTTATTTTATATATTTCATTTATACCCCCAACTTTCTCCTCAAAGGGGACCCAAAGTGACTTACATTGTTCTCCTCTCCTCTATTTTATTCTCACAACAACCATATTAGGTAGGTCAGGCTGAGTGTGTGTGACTATAGGCTTGCCAAGTCCCCCCGGGGGGCAGGGAAAACCCCGCCCCAGAGGCCCGTTTCCCCACCGCCGCCGGATCGGGCCCCGGGAAGGAACCCCACCCCCAAAGCACGCGATGTGCACGTCACCCGGAAGTGACGCGACCACGCTGGGGGCGGGATCACGGTCTATGCAGTTAGCTGTGATTCCTACCTTTGACTTACCAAGTGTACCTACTTATACCACTGCAGAGCGTCAGGATGCTGAGAAGCAAGGTGCTGAGGAAAAGTCAGGCTGGCTCATAAATTCAGACAGGAGAGTCTGGCTACCACGCTCCTTGCTACGGAAAATTGTGCATGATGATCACCAGGGGTCATTTCGTAGAAAAAGAGCTAGGGGGACTCATTAGCATAACTCATTAGCATATGCCACACCCCCTGACATCACCGGAAGTGTGTCCTCCCCACAGCCGGCAGCGACCTCCAGCGGGCACCAGCAGGGAGCTCCAGGCCCCGCCCTCCCGCACCTCACCCGGGGGGATGGCGTCCCCCCGCGTCCCCCCCCAAATGACCCCTGATGATCACCTAGGTGGTAAAGTGATGAGTAAGACTTTGGCTCATAATTTCATTGTAACAGGGCTACACCAAGAATCTGAACGGGAAGCCAGGGCATGTCTTACTTGCCAACAGGTAAATGCCAAGAAAGGGATGTCAGTTATACCTGGTGCTAGACCCTGGACTAAGAGACCTTTTGAAGTTTTACAGGTTGACTACAGTTCTTTGCTAGACACTTCCCTCCACCACTACTGGCACCAAAGTGAGAACTATAGTGAAGGAGCCCGAATTCTCACAGGTTTGTAAGGAGATTTCACTTTCTGAGTCACATTTAAGAACTCTTGCATGTCTGTCACCACCAACCTCACATCAAACGCTTTACATTGCTATGGCAATGTCACTCCTATCCGTACAGGCCTAACACAGGCCTCCTAACGCAAACCACAGGCCTGCTATTTCAAAACTCTCCACCTGCCTTCCCTTAAGTTCAAGAGCCACTTTTACGGCAAAAAGGCAATGCTTATTTTCTCTCTGTTTATGCGGGTAATATAAATACATGACAAAAATAAAGCATAAACAGGCCACAGCCTCCTCCCATACGCCCCTGTGTGCCATGAACAGTTCTCACGCTGTTGCCTGCTGACTGTTCCTTGACAGGGTGGTCCACCTGGCATCAACCAGAGCTCATTTCCCCCCCCCCCCTCTGTTGTCGTTCCCACTTCCTGGGAAGGGCTCCCTGGGGAGGTGAGAGGTGCATTGCCTATAGAAATTTTGGGAAAGCACTGCAACACTATGTTTTTTTTTTATCAGGGTTTTTAATAAGGTATAAACTGCAGGTGCCTCTTGTGGGGGAGGGGGGGTTATACGGGGGCTTTATTTTGTTGGTTTTAAAATGTACTGTTTTTAATTATGGTTTATAAACTGCCTTGAGCCATAAGGAAAGACAGGATATAAATATTTCAATAAATAAACAGCAGGTCCCCCCATTTTGGAACACCCGTAGGACATACACTCACTGGGTTCCTATACCAATTAAAACATACTCGTTTGCAAACAATGATAAATAGAGCTTTTGTACAATGAGGGAGCATAAACCAAGACCCTGGGTAATACAGCCCACAGATCTTTTGCATTGCATAAAAGAAGCACGGGACCACACTATATCCAACCATTCTATGTGTAAAACGCAGAACTTTCCTGCATTCCTCTCCATTCCCACAGCTCCTTCTAACCCCAAAAAAGATTATGCCCAGGGTTGGGAGACCTGCAGGTTTGGGGGAGCCTAAAGTGTGTGAAATTACTCTTTCTTGTTGTCCTGCAAGTGCACCTCCCCTAAGGAAAGGGATCTATTTCATCCCCTCCCCCTCCCCTCACTCCAGCCCACTGACCCTCATGACTGTTCTCCACACAAATCCCATGACCCAGGTCACAATAGGCTGCAGGAGCAGAGGGGCATACAGCCTCCTGGAATGCAGCAAACAGATTCAGTCCTGATCAGGGCAGTGTTTTCTTTTTTGCAAACAAATATTTTTATATTTATCTGAGGAATGTAGATAACCTAAAGTATTAAGAATGTGCAGACTTTAACACAATATAGGCCCTGGTCACACGGGCTGGATATCATGGGGGGGGAGGCGTGGCTGTTTGCCCCGCAGGGAAATAATGCGCGACTGCGCAATCAGGCGTCCCCTAGCGGTCCTGTCGAGGTCCCGTGGTTAGGGGGGAGGTGCCAATCACACGATGCGCCAAAGAAGCGGCACAGCAAACGGGGTTGTGGTTTTTTTTTTAACCTGAAGTATGCGCATGCCTCTTTGGGTGCTTGTGTGCATCCCTGGAGACTTCGGGGGGGGGGGGGCCCTTTTCGAAGGGGGGCATGGGCGGGCGCCGGATGCCACCAGAAACGCGATCAGATACTCGCCCTTGCCCCGCGGTTTCCGGAAACTAGTACCTCCGAGGTACTAGTTTTTTGCCGCGCATCTTCGGCGGGAAGCCTCGGTTGAGCCACGGGAGCTCTACGCTTCCCAGATGTGGCGGTGAGATCGCGCCCGGAAAATCCGCCTATCTTCCGTCTATCTAGCGTGGCTAATGCTCCGTGTGACCGGGGCCATAATTATTCTAACCATAGTTTAAAGGTTTAAATGAGATTTTATTCTCCCAAATGCAATCATGATGGTTTGGAAAGAAGCTGCCTCAGTGGGAGAAGCTGGGTCACACTACACTTTCTCCAGGCAATCAAAAACCTGAATCATATGGAGAAAATAAAGCCTCACTTATTTGTGTGAACAGCCATCCTCGCTCATCTCTTCTCTACAAACTCACATCCTCTCTCCCAGTTTTTCCGCCTCGTCTGTCTTGGAACACTGTACTTTCTGCTGTGCTGCTCCTTAATATTAAACAACCAGTTGTCAGGCTATGTCCCACTCCTCCTTTAACAAAGCCTTCTGATAGGGCAATGGGGTAACTGATCAATGTGCACCTTGGACAGAGGTACAAAAGAAGCATAAATCCAATCTCCTCCTCCTCCTCCTCCTCCTCCTTAATAAATTACAAGATCACCTGTATAAAAGATGTTCCAGTGTTTATGTAACAAAAAGACATTTTCTGAGAGAAACTGGAAGTACTGTTTCAAGAAATTTAACTGTTAAAATGAGAACGCAAGAGAAGTCTATGCTGGAGCAGATACGCACTCTGGATGGGACTGGGAAGACCTAGGTTCAAACCCCCATTCAAACACTAGTCATCGAGGACTGTTAACCCTGAAACAAACAAACAAACAAACAAACAAATAAATAAATAAAAATTAAATTAAATTAAATTTAAAAACCCCTGAAACAATAGCCCTTTTTCTGCCCCCAAAAGGGATTCCACCATCTTTTATCCACATTCCCCTGTTGGGTGTTTCATAGGACTGTCCAGTTGACAAATTACTAACCTTATCAGTGCCTCGACAGTCTCAGTTTTTGTTCAGAACTCTGCATCCTCCAGTACCATAAGCCACTTCACTTTGTCCAAAATCTTTCCTTCTTACCTTCAGCAGCACAACCCAGGCATCTCAGCTGTCTAGCGCTGCTATTTGCAGGAGGGGGGGAAGCAACCTGAATTTTCCTTTACGTAGCAAACCACCCATAACTGGGGCAACAGTGGCAATAAAGCAGAGAAAACCCACTTGCTCTCCAGCCATCTAGAAGACCCTCCTTCTAACACTTCCTTGAGCTTTGCTGGGCCTTGTCAGGAATAGATACCACGCTGTCCAAGCCAGAATCCTAGCATTTAAAAGCACAGAAGATCTTTCATTCTTACACATGCATAAGTATTCTCACACTTCTGACAACACCAGGCCATAATAGAGCTCCTTTATTTGTGAAAATGTTCTTGATCCAATCCCATTATCATATGGGTGGGATTTCTGTGGAAAATGGAGTAACCTCAGTACCACCAATGCCTGTCACAAACTCCAACTGTGCTGCACCATGCAGTAAAATCACACATCTTTCTGAATGAAGCCACTTAAGATATGAACCTTCATGGAAACATCAAGATCTGTATAAAGTTCACAAGTGAGAACATTCAATTTAACCTCTTGAGCTCTCCTACTGAAACTGGACCACAGGGCCAGCCTAGGGCTGCCAAATCCCCCCGGGGGGCGGATTTCCCCCCGCTTTGGAGGCCCGATTTCCGCCCCTGCAGAATCGGGCCCCGGGGGACCCCCCCCCCGCGTGCACGTCACCTGGATGTGACGTTGCACGCTGGGGGCGGGGCCACAGCCATTTGAGGGGAAAACATAGAGTTTTCTCCTCAAATGGCTGTGCCCCGCCCCAGTGTGCCCAGCATCATGACGTCACATCTGGGTGACAGAAGCCCACCAAGGAGGTAGGAAGGCGAAGCGGGGCTCACGAGCCACAAACTGCCTAC